>NC_060128.1:36402189-36601433 GCF_021461395.2 Schistocerca americana
ACAGAAATTGCATCCGAATTTAATACAAAAGGCACAATGCCGACTTAAGTACAGGAGGACTGACACCCTAGCTTTCCATGATTTGAACCTCTCCTGTGAGACCAGTTTTAGATTCCGATGCTTCACTTCAGGTTTACTGTATCGCTTGGACCTTCATATTGCCGATGAAACACAGAAATTGCATCCTAATTTAAAACAAAAGGCACAATGCCGACTAAAGTACAAGAAGACTGACATTCTAACTTTCTACGATTTGAACCTCTCCTGTGAGTCCAGTTTTAGATTCCGATGCTTCACATCAGGTTTACTGTATCCCTCGGACCTTCTTATTGACGATGAAACACAGGAATTGCATCCGAATTTAATACAAAAGGCACAAAGCCGACTTAAGTACAGGAGGACTGACACCCTAGCTTTCCATGATTTGAACCTCTCCTATGAGTCCAGTTATAGATTCCGATGCTTCACTTCAGGTTTACTGCATCCCTTGGACCTTCTTATAGACGATGAATAACAGAAATTGCATCCGAATTTAATACAAAAGGCACAATGCCGACTTAAGTACAGGAGGACTGACACTCCAACTCTCTGTGATTTGAACCTCTCCTGTGAGTCCAGTTTTAGAATCCGATGCTTCACTTCACGATTACTGTATCCCTTGGACCTTCTTATTGACGATGAAACACAGAAATTGCATCCGAATTTCAAACAAAAAGCACAATGCCGACTTAAGTGCCAGAGGACTGACTCTCAAACTTTCAATGATTTAAACCTCTCCTGTGAGTCCTGTTATAGATCCGATGCTTCACTTCAGGTTTACTGTATCCCTTGGACCTTATTGACGATGAAACACAGAAATTGCATCCAAATTTAACACAAAAGCCACAATGCCGACTTAAGTACAAGAGGACTGACACTCTAACTTTCGATGATTTGAACCTCTCCTGTGAGTCCAGTTTTAGATTCCGATGCTTCACTTCAGGTTTACTGTATCCCTTGGACCTTCTCATTGACGATGAAACACAGAAATTGCATCCTAATTTAATACAAAAGGCACAATGCCGACTTAAGTATAAGAGGACTAACACTCAAACCCTCTATGATTTGAACCTCTCCTGTGAGTCCAGTTTTAGATTCCGATGCTTCACTTCAGGTTTACTGTATCCCTTGGACCTTCTCATTGACGATGAAACACAGAAATTGCATCCGAATTTAATACAAAAGGCACAATGCCGATATAACTACAAGAGGACGGACACTCTAACTTTCGATGATTTGAACATCTCCTGTGAGTCCAGTTTTAGATTCCGATGCTTCACTTCAGGCTTACTGTATCCCTTGGACCTTCTAATTAACGATGAAACACAGAAATTGCATCCGAATTTAATACAAAAGGCAGAATGCCGACTTAAGTACAAGAGGACTGACACTCTAACTTTCGAAGATGTGAACCTCCCCTGTGAGTCCAGTTTTACATTCCGATGCTTCACTTCAGGTTTACTGTATCCCTTGGACCTTCTTATAGACGATGAATAACAGAAATTGCATCCGAATTTAATACAAAAGGCACAATGCCGACTTAAATGCAGGAGGACTGACACCCTAACTTTCCATGATTTGAACCTCTGCTGTGAGTCCAGTTTTAGATTCCGATGCTTCACTTCAGTTTTACTTTATTCCTTGGACCTTCTTATAGACGATGAATAACAGAAATTGCATCCGAATTTAATACAAAAGGCACAATGCCGACTTAAGTACAGGAGGACTGACACTCTAACTCTCTATGATTTGAACCTCTCCTGTGAGTCCAGTTTTAGATTCCGATGCTTCACTTCAGGTTTACTGTATCACTTGGACCTTATTGACGATGAAACACAGCAAATTGCATACAAATTTAACACAAAAGCCACAATGCCGACTTAAGTACAAGAGGACTGACACTCTAACTTTCGATGATTTGAACCTCTCCTGTGAGTCCAGTTTTAGATTCCGAAGCTTCACATCAGGTTTACTGTATCCCTCGGACCTTCTTATTGACGATGAAACACAGGAATTGCATTCGAATTTAATACAAAAGGCACAATGCCTACTTAAGTACAGGAGGACTGACACCCTAACTTTCCATGATTTAAAACCTCTCCTGTGAGTCCAGTTTTAGATTCCGATGCTTCACTTCAGGTTTACTGTATCGCTTGGACCTTCATATTGACGATGAAACAGGAATTGCATCCGAATTTAATACAAAAGGCACAATGCCGACTTAAGTATAAGAGCACTGACAATATAACTTTCTATTATTTGTACCTCTCCTGTGAGTCAAGTTCTACATTCCGATGCTTCACTTCAGGTTTACTGTATCCCTTTGACCTTCTTTTTGACGATGAAACACAGAAATTGCATCCGAATTTAATACAAAAGGCACAATGCCGACTTAAGTACAAGAGGACTGACACTCTAACATTCTATGATTTGAACCTCTCCTGTGAGTCCAGTTTTAGATTCCGATGCTTCACTTCAGGTTTACTGTATCCCTTGGACCTTCTTATTGATGATGAAACACAGCAATTGCATCCAAATTTAATACACAAGGCACAATGCCGACTTAAGTACAAGAGGACTGACTAACTTTCGATGATTTGAACCTCTCCTGTGAGTCCAGTTTTAGATTCCGATGCTTCACTTCCGGTTTACTGTACCCCTTGGACCTTCTTATAGACGATGAATAACAGAAATTGCATCCGAATTTAATACAAAAGGCACAATGCCGACTTAAGTACAGGAGGACTGACACCCTAGCTTTCCATGATTTGAACCTCTCCTGTGAGACCAGTTTTAGATTCCGATGCTTCACTTCAGGTTTACTGTATCGCTTGGACCTTCATATTGCCGATGAAACACAGAAATTGCATCCTAATTTAAAACAAAAGGCACAATGCCGACTAAAGTACAAGAAGACTGACACTCTAACTTTCTATGATTTGAACCTCTCCTGTGAGTCCAGTTTTAGATTCCGATGCTTCACATCAGGTTTACTGTATCCCTCGGACCTTCTTATTGACGATGAAACACAGGAATTGCATCCGAATTTAATACAAAAGGCACAATGCCGACTTAAGTACAGGAGGACTGACACCCTAGCTTTCCATGATTTGAACCTCTCCTGTGAGTCCAGTTATAGATTCCGATGCTTCACTTCAGGTTTACTGTATCCCTTGGACCTTCTTATAGACGATGAATAACAGAAATTGCATCCGAATTTAATACAAAAGGCACAATGCCGACTTAAGTACAGGAGGACTGACACTCCAACTCTCTGTGATTTGTACCTCTCCTGTGAGTCCAGTTTTAGAATCCGATGCTTCACTTCACGATTACTGTATCCCTTGGACCTTCTTATTGACGATGAAACAGGAATTGCATCCGAATTTAATACAAAAGGCACAATGCCGACTTAAGTATAAGAGCACTGACAATATAACTTTCTATTATTTGAACCTCTCCTGTGAGTCAAGTTTTACATTCCGATGCTTCACTTCAGGTTTACTGTATCCCTTTGACCTTGTTTTTGACGATGAAACACAGAAATTGCATCCGAATTTAATACAAAAGGCACAATGCCGACTTAAGTACAAGAGGACTGACACTCTAACATTCTTGATTTGAACCTCTCCTGTGAGTCCAGTTTTAGATTCCGATGCCTCACTTCAGGTTTACTGTACCCCTTGGACCTTCTTATAGACGATGAATAACAGAAATTGCATCCGAATTTAATACAAAAGGCACAATGCCGACTTAAGTACAGGAGGACTGACACCCTAGCTTTCCATGATTTGAACCTCTCCTGTGAGACCAGTTTTAGATTCCGATGCTTCACTTCAGGTTTACTGTATCGCTTGGACCTTCATATTGCCGATGAAACACAGAAATTGCATCCTAATTTAAAACAAAAGGCACAATGCCGACTAAAGTACAAGAAGACTGACACTCTAACTTTCTATGATTTGAACCTCTCCTGTGAGTCCAGTTTTAGATTCCGATGCTTCACATCAGGTTTACTGTATCCCTCGGACCTTCTTATTGACGATGAAACACAGGAATTGCATCCGAATTTAATACAAAAGGCACAAAGCCGACTTAAGTACAGGAGGACTGACACCCTAGCTTTCCATGATTTGAACCTCTCCTGTGAGTCCAGTTATAGATTCCGATGCTTCACTTCAGGTTTACTGTATCCCTTGGACCTTCTTATAGACGATGAATAACAGAAATTGCATCCGATTTTAATACAAAAGGCACAATGCCGACTTAAGTACAGGAGGACTGACACTCCAACTCTCTGTGATTTGAACCTCTCCTGTGAGTCCAGTTTTAGAATCCGATGCTTCACTTCACGATTACTGTATCCCTTGGACCTTCTTATTGACGATGAAACACAGAAATTGCATCCGAATTTCAAACAAAAAGCACAATGCCGACTTAAGTGCCAGAGGACTGACTCTCAAATTTTCAATGATTTAAACCTCTCCTGTGAGTCCTGTTATAGATCCGATGCTTCACTTCAGGTTTACTGTATCCCTTGGACCTTATTGACGATGAAACACAGAAATTGCATCCAAATTTAACACAAAAGCCGCAATGCCGACTTAAGTACAAGAGGACTGACACTCTAACTTTCGATGATTTGAACCTCTCCTGTGAGTCCAGTTTTAGATTCCGATGCTTCACTTCAGGTTTACTGTATCCCTTGGACCTTCTCATTGACGATGAAACACAGAAATTGCATCCTAATTTAATACAAAAAGCACAATGCCGACTTAAGTATAAGAGGACTAACACTCAAACCCTCTATGATTTGAACCTCTCCTGTGAGTCCAGTTTTAGATTCCGATGCTTCACTTCAGGTTTACTGTATCCCTTGGACCTTCTCATTGACGATGAAACACAGAAATTGCATCCGAATTTAATACAAAAGGCACAATGCCGATATAACTACAAGAGGACGGACACTCTAACTTTCGATGATTTGAACATCTCCTGTGAGTCCAGTTTTAGATTCCGATGCTTCACTTCAGGCTTACTGTATCCCTTGGACCTTCTAATTAACGATGAAACACAGAAATTGCATCCGAATTTAATACAAAAGGCAGAATGCCGACTTAAGTACAAGAGGACTGACACTCTAACTTTCGAAGATGTGAACCTCCCCTGTGAGTCCAGTTTTACATTCCGATGCTTCACTTCAGGTTTACTGTATCCCTTGGACCTTCTTATAGACGATGAATAACAGAAATTGCATCCGAATTTAATACAAAAGGCACAATGCCGACTTAAATGCAGGAGGACTGACACCCTAACTTTCCATGATTTGAACCTCTGCTGTGAGTCCAGTTTTAGATTCCGATGCTTCACTTCAGTTTTACTTTATTCCTTGGACCTTCTTATAGACGATGAATAACAGAAATTGCATCCGAATTTAATACAAAAGGCACAATGCCGACTTAAGTACAGGAGGACTGACACTCTAACTCTCTATGATTTGAACCTCTCCTGTGAGTCCAGTTTTAGATTCCGATGCTTCACTTCAGGTTTACTGTATCACTTGGACCTTATTGACGATGAAACACAGCAAATTGCATACAAATTTAACACAAAAGCCACAATGCCGACTTAAGTACAAGAGGACTGACACTCTAACTTTCGATGATTTGAACCTCTCCTGTGAGTCCAGTTTTAGATTCCGAAGCTTCACATCAGGTTTACTGTATCCCTCGGACCTTCTTATTGACGATGAAACACAGGAATTGCATTCGAATTTAATACAAAAGGCACAATGCCTACTTAAGTACAGGAGGACTGACACCCTAACTTTCCATGATTTAAAACCTCTCCTGTGAGTCCAGTTTTAGATTCCGATGCTTCACTTCAGGTTTACTGTATCACTTGGACCTTCATATTGACGATGAAACAGGAATTGCATCCGAATTTAATACAAAGGGCACAATGCCGACTTAAGTATAAGAGCACTGACAATATAACTTTCTATTATTTGTACCTCTCCTGTGAGTCAAGTTCTACATTCCGATGCTTCACTTCAGGTTTACTGTATCCCTTTGACCTTCTTTTTGACGATGAAACACAGAAATTGCATCCGAATTTAATACAAAAGGCACAATGCCGACTTAAGTACAAGAGGACTGACACTCTAACATTCTATGATTTGAACCTCTCCTGTGAGCCCAGTTTTAGATTCCGATGCTTCACTTCAGGTTTACTGTATCCCTTGGACCTTCTTATTGATGATGAAACACAGCAATTGCATCCAAATTTAATACACAAGGCACAATGCCGACTTAAGTACAAGAGGACTGACTAACTTTCGATGATTTGAACCTCTCCTGTGAGTCCAGTTTTAGATTCCGATGCTTCACTTCCGGTTTACTGTACCCCTTGGACCTTCTTATAGACGATGAATAACAGAAATTGCATCCGAATTTAATACAAAAGGCACAATGCCGACTTAAGTACAGGAGGACTGACACCCTAGCTTTCCATGATTTGAACCTCTCCTGTGAGACCAGTTTTAGATTCCGATGCTTCACTTCAGGTTTACTGTATCGCTTGGACCTTCATATTGCCGATGAAACACAGAAATTGCATCCTAATTTAAAACAAAAGGCACAATGCCGACTAAAGTACAAGAAGACTGACACTCTAACTTTCTATGATTTGAACCTCTCCTGTGAGTCCAGTTTTAGATTCCGATGCTTCACATCAGGTTTACTGTATCCCTCGGACCTTCTTATTGACGATGAAACACAGGAATTGCATCCGAATTTAATACAAAAGGCACAATGCCGACTTAAGTACAGGAGGACTGACACCCTAGCTTTCCATGATTTGAACCTCTCCTGTGAGTCCAGTTATAGATTCCGATGCTTCACTTCAGGTTTACTGTATCCCTTGGACCTTCTTATAGACGATGAATAACAGAAATTGCATCCGAATTTAATACAAAAGGCACAATGCCGACTTAAGTACAGGAGGACTGACACTCCAACTCTCTGTGATTTGTACCTCTCCTGTGAGTCCAGTTTTAGAATCCGATGCTTCACTTCACGATTACTGTATCCCTTGGACCTTCTTATTGACGATGAAACAGGAATTGCATCCGAATTTAATACAAAAGGCACAATGCCGACTTAAGTATAAGAGCACTGACAATATAACTTTCTATTATTTGAACCTCTCCTGTGAGTCAAGTTTTACATTCCGATGCTTCACTTCAGGTTTACTGTATCCCTTTGACCTTGTTTTTGACGATGAAACACAGAAATTGCATCCGAATTTAATACAAAAGGCACAATGCCGACTTAAGTACAAGAGGACTGACACTCTAACATTCTTGATTTGAACCTCTCCTGTGAGTCCAGTTTTAGATTCCGATGCCTCACTTCAGGTTTACTGTACCCCTTGGACCTTCTTATAGACGATGAATAACAGAAATTGCATCCGAATTTAATACAAAAGGCACAATGCCGACTTAAGTACAGGAGGACTGACACCCTAGCTTTCCATGATTTGAACCTCTCCTGTGAGACCAGTTTTAGATTCCGATGCTTCACTTCAGGTTTACTGTATCGCTTGGACCTTCATATTGCCGATGAAACACAGAAATTGCATCCTAATTTAAAACAAAAGGCACAATGCCGACTAAAGTACAAGAAGACTGACACTCTAACTTTCTATGATTTGAACCTCTCCTGTGAGTCCAGTTTTAGATTCCGATGCTTCACATCAGGTTTACTGTATCCCTCGGACCTTCTTATTGACGATGAAACACAGGAATTGCATCCGAATTTAATACAAAAGGCACAAAGCCGACTTAAGTACAGGAGGACTGACACCCTAGCTTTCCATGATTTGAACCTCTCCTGTGAGTCCAGTTATAGATTCCGATGCTTCACTTCAGGTTTACTGTATCCCTTGGACCTTCTTATAGACGATGAATAACAGAAATTGCATCCGAATTTAATACAAAAGGCACAATGCCGACTTAAGTACAGGAGGACTGACACTCCAACTCTCTGTGATTTGAACCTCTCCTGTGAGTCCAGTTTTAGAATCCGATGCTTCACTTCACGATTACTGTATCCCTTGGACCTTCTTATTGACGATGAAACACAGAAATTGCATCCGAATTTCATACAAAAAGCACAATGCCGACTTAAGTGCCAGAGGACTGACTCTCAAATTTTCAATGATTTAAACCTCTCCTGTGAGTCCTGTTATAGATCCGATGCTTCACTTCAGGTTTACTGTATCCCTTGGACCTTATTGACGATGAAACACAGAAATTGCATTCAAATTTAACACAAAAGCCACAATGCCGACTTAAGTA
The DNA here is from genome assembly GCF_021461395.2 of Schistocerca americana. NCBI lineage: Eukaryota > Metazoa > Arthropoda > Insecta > Orthoptera > Acrididae > Schistocerca > Schistocerca americana. Next base: position 36,410,588 of record NC_060128.1, read on the forward strand.
CAAGAGGACTGACACTCTAACTTTCGATGATTTGAACCTCTCCTGTGAGTCCAGTTTTAGATTCCGATGCTTCACTTCAGGTTTACTGTATCCCTTGGACCTTCTCATTGACGATGAAACACAGAAATTGCATCCGAATTTAATACAAAAGGCACAATGCCGACTTAAGTATAAGAGGACTAACACTCAAACCCTCTATGATTTGAACCTCTCCTGTGAGTCCAGTTTTAGATTCCGATGCTTCACTTCAGGTTTACTGTATCCCTTGGACCTTCTCATTGACGATGAAACACAGAAATTGCATCCGAATTTAATACAAAAGGCACAATGCCGATATAACTACAAGAGGACGGACACTCTAACTTTCGATGATTTGAACATCTCCTGTGAGTCCAGTTTTAGATTCCGATGCTTCACTTCAGGCTTACTGTATCCCTTGGACCTTCTAATTAACGATGAAACACAGAAATTGCATCCGAATTTAATACAAAAGGCAGAATGCCGACTTAAGTACAAGAGGACTGACACTCTAACTTTCGAAGATGTGAACCTCCCCTGTGAGTCCAGTTTTACATTCCGATGCTTCACTTCAGGTTTACTGTATCCCTTGGACCTTCTTATAGACGATGAATAACAGAAATTGCATCCGAATTTAATACAAAAGGCACAATGCCGACTTAAATGCAGGAGGACTGACACCCTAACTTTCCATGATTTGAACCTCTGCTGTGAGTCCAGTTTTAGATTCCGATGCTTCACTTCAGTTTTACTTTATTCCTTGGACCTTCTTATAGACGATGAATAACAGAAATTGCATCCGAATTTAATACAAAAGGCACAATGCCGACTTAAGTACAGGAGGACTGACACTCTAACTCTCTATGATTTGAACCTCTCCTGTGAGTCCAGTTTTAGATTCCGATGCTTCACTTCAGGTTTACTGTATCCCTTGGACCTTATTGACGATGAAACACAGCAAATTGCATACAAATTTAACACAAAAGCCACAATGCCGACTTAAGTACAAGAGGACTGACACTCTAACTTTCGATGATTTGAACCTCTCCTGTGAGTCCAGTTTTAGATTCCGAAGCTTCACATCAGGTTTACTGTATCCCTCGGACCTTCTTATTGACGATGAAACACAGGAATTGCATTCGAATTTAATACAAAAGGCACAATGCCTACTTAAGTACAGGAGGACTGACACCCTAACTTTCCATGATTTAAAACCTCTCCTGTGAGTCCAGTTTTAGATTCCGATGCTTCACTTCAGGTTTACTGTATCGCTTGGACCTTCATATTGACGATGAAACAGGAATTGCATCCGAATTTAATACAAAAGGCACAATGCCGACTTAAGTATAAGAGCACTGACAATATAACTTTCTATTATTTGTACCTCTCCTGTGAGTCAAGTTTTACATTCCGATGCTTCACTTCAGGTTTACTGTATCCCTTTGACCTTCTTTTTGACGATGAAACACAGAAATTGCATCCGAATTTAATACAAAAGGCACAATGCCGACTTAAGTACAAGAGGACTGACACTCTAACATTCTATGATTTGAACCTCTCCTGTGAGTCCAGTTTTAGATTCCGATGCTTCACTTCAGGTTTACTGTATCCCTTGGACCTTCTTATTGATGATGAAACACAGCAATTGCATCCAAATTTAATACACAAAGCACAATGCCGACTTAAGTACAAGAGGACTGACTAACTTTCGATGATTTGAACCTCTCCTGTGAGTCCAGTTTTAGATTCCGATGCTTCACTTCAGGTTTACTGTACCCCTTGGACCTTCTTGTAGACGATGAATAACAGAAATTGCATCCTAATTTAAAACAAAAGGCACAATGCCGACTAAAGTACAAGAAGACTGACACTCTAACTTTCTATGATTTGAACCTCTCCTGTGAGTCCAGTTTTAGATTCCGATGCTTCACATCAGGTTTACTGTATCCCTCGGACCTTCTTATTGACGATGAAACACAGGAATTGCATCCGAATTTAATACAAAAGGCACAATGCCGACTTAAGTACAGGAGGACTGAAACCCTAGCTTTCCATGATTTGAACCTCTCCTGTGAGTCCAGTTATAGATTCCGATGCTTCACTTCAGGTTTACTGTATCCCTTGGACCTTCTTATAGACGATGAATAACAGAAATTGCATCCGAATTTAATACAAAAGGCACAATGCCGACTTAAGTACAGGAGGACTGACACTCCAACTCTCTGTGATTTGTACCTCTCCTGTGAGTCCAGTTTTAGAATCCGATGCTTCACTTCACGATTACTGTATCCCTTGGACCTTCTTATTGACGATGAAACACAGAAATTGCATCCGAATTTAATACAAAAAGCACAATGCCGACTTAAGTGCCAGAGGACTGACTCTCAAATTTTCTATGAATTAAACCTCTCCTGTGAGTCCTGTTATAGATCCGATGCTTCACTTCAGGTTTACTGTATCCCTTGGACCTTATTGACGATGAAACACAGAAATTGCATCCAAATTTAACACAAAAGCCACAATGCCGACTTAAGTACAAGGGGACTGACACTCTAACTTTCGATGATTTGAACCTCTCCTGTGAGTCCAGTTTTAGATTCCGATGCTTCACTTCAGGTTTACTGTATCCCTTGGACCTTCTCATTGACGACGAAACACAGAAATTGCATCCGAATTTAATACAAAAGGCACAATGCCGACTTAAGTATAAGAGGACTAACACTCAAACCCTCTATGATTTGAACCTCTCCTGTGAGTCCAGTTTTAGATTCCGATGCTTCACTTCAGGTTTACTGTATCCCTTGGACCTTCTCATTGACGATGAAACACAGAAATTGCATCCGAATTTAATACAAAAGGCACAATGCCGATATAACTACAAGAGGACGGACACTCTAACTTTCGATGATTTGAACCTCTCCTGTGAGTCCAGTTTTAGATTCCGATGCTTCACTTCAGGTTTACTGTATCCCTTGGACCTTCTCATTGACGATGAAACACAGAAATTGCATCCGAATTTAATACAAAAGGCAGAATGCTGACTTAAGTACAAGAGGACTGACACTCTAACTTTCGAAGATGTGAACCTCCCCTGTGAGTCCAGTTTTACATTCCGATGCTTCACTTCAGGTTTTGTATCCCTTGGACCTTCTTATAGACGATGAATAACAGAAATTGCATCCGAATTTAATACAAAAGGCACAATGCCGACTTAAATACAGGAGGACTGACATCCTAACTTTCCAGCTTTTGAATCTCTGCTGTGAGTCCAGTTTTAGATTCCGATGCTTCACTACAGTTTTACTTTATTCCTTGGACCTTCTTATAGACGATGAATAACAGAAATTGCATCCGAATTTAATACAAAAGGCACATTGCCGACTTAAGTACAGGAGGACTGACACTCTAACTCTCTATGATTTGACCCTCTCCTGTGAGTCCAGTTTTAGAATCCGATGCTTCACTTCACGTTTACTGTATCCCTTGGACCTTCTTATTGATGATGAAACACAGAAATTGCATCCGAATTTTATACAAAAGGCACAATGCCGACATAACTACAAGAGGACTGACACTCTAACTTTCGATGATTTGAACCTCTGCTGTGAGTCCAGCGTTAGATTCCGATGCTTCACTTAAGGTTTACTGTATCCCTTGGACCTTCTTATAGACGATGAATAACAGAAATTGCATCCGAATTCAATACAAAAGGCACAATGCCGACTTAAGTACAGGAGGACTGACACTCCAACTCTCTGTGATTTGAACCTCTCCTGTGAGTCCAGTTTTAGAATCTGATGCTTCACTTCACGATTACTGTATCCCTTGGACCTTCTTATTGACGATGAAACACAGAAATTGCATCCGAATTTAATACAAAATGCACAATGCCGACATAAGTGCCAGAGGACTGACTCTCAAATTTTCTATGATTTAAACCTCTCCTGTAAGTCCTGTTATAGATTCCGATGCTTCACTTCAGGTTTACTGTATCCCTTGGACCTTATTGACGATGAAACACAGAAATTGCATCCAAATTTAACACAAAAGCCACAATGCCGACTTAAGTACAAGAGGACTGACACTCTAACTTTCGATGATTTGAACCTCTCCTGTGAGTCCAGTTTTAGATTCCGATGCTTCACATTAGGTTTACTGTATCCCTCGGACCTTCTTATTGACGATGAAACACAGGAATTGCATTCGAATTTAATACAAAAGGCACAATGCCGACTTAAGTACAGGAGGACTGACACCCTAACTTTCCATGATTTAAAACCTCTCCTGTGAGTCCAGTTTTAGATTCCGATGCTTCACTTCAGGTTTACTGTATCGCTTGGACCTTCATATTGACGATGAAACAGGAATTGCATCCGAATTTAATACAAAAGGCACAATGCCGACTTAAGTATAAGAGCACTGACAATATAACTTTCTATTATTTGAACCTCTCCTGTGAGTCAAGTTTTACATTCCGATGCTTCACTTCAGGTCTACTGTATCCCTTTGACCTTCTTTTTGACGATGAAACACAGAAATTGCATCCGAATTTAATACAAAAGGCACAATGCCGACTTAAGTACAAGAGGACTGACACTCTAACTTTCTATGATTTGAACCTCTCCTGTGAGTCCAGTTTTAGATTCCGATGCTTCACTTCAGGTTTACTGTATCGCTTGGACCTTCTTATTGATGATGAAACACAGCAATTGCATCCAAATTTAATACAAAAGGCACAATGCCGACTTAAGTACAAGAGGACTGACTAATTTTCGATGATTTGAACCTCTCCTGTGAGTCCAGTTTTAGATTCCGATGCTTCACTTTAGGTTTACTGTACCCCTTGGACCTTCTTATAGACGATGAATAACAGAAATTGCATCCGAATTTAATACAAAAGGCACAATGCCGACTTAAGTACAGGAGGACTGACACCCTAGCTTTCCATGATTTGAACCTCTCCTGTGAGACCAGTTTTAGATTCCGATGCTTCACTTCAGGTTTACTGTATCGCTTGGACCTTCATATTGCCGATGAAACACAGAAATTGCATCCTAATTTAAAACAAAAGGCACAATGCCGACTAAAGTACAAGAGGACTGACACTCTAACTTTCTATGATTTGAACCTCTCCTGTGAGTCCAGTTTTAGATTCCGATGCTTCACATCAGGTTTACTGTATCCCTCGGCCCTTCTTACTGACGATGAAACACAGGAATTGCATCCGAATTTAGTACAAAAGGCACAATGCCGACATAACTACAAGAGGACTGACACTCTAACTTTCGATGATTTGAAAATCTCCGGTGAGTCCAGTTTTAGATTCCGATGCTTCACTTCAGGTTTACTGTATCCCTTGGACCTTCTAATTGACGATGAAACACAGAAATTACATCCAAATTTAATACAAAAGGCACAATGCCGACTTAAGTACAAGAGGACTGACACTCTAACTTTCGATGATTTAAGCCTCTTCTGTGAGACCAGTTTCAGATTCTGATGCTTCACTTCAGGTTTACTGTATCCCTTGGACCTTCTTATTGACGATGGAACACAGAAATTGTATCCGAATTGAATACAAAAGGAACAATGCCGACTTAAGTACAAGAGTACTGACACTCCAACTTTCGAAGATTTGAACCTCTCCTGTGAGTCCAGTTTTAGATTCCGATGCTTCACTTCAGGTTTACTATATCCCTTGGACCTTCTTATTGATGATGAAATACAGCAATTGCATCCAAATTTAATACAAAAGGCACAATGCCGACTTAAGTACAAGAGGACTGACACTCTAAATCTCTATGATTTGAACCTCTCCTGTGAGTCAAGTTTTAGATTCCGATGCTTCACTTCACGTTTACTGTATACCTTGGACCATCTTATTGACGATGAAACACAGAAATTGCATCTGAATTTAATACAAAACGCACAATGCCGACATAACTACAAGAGGACTGACACTCTAACTTTCGATGATTTGAACCTCTGCTGTGAGTCCAGTTTTAGATTCCGATGCTTCACTTCAAGTTCACTGTATCCCTCGGACCTTCTTATTGACGATGAAACACCGAAATTGCATCCGAATTTAATACAAAAGGCACAATGGCGACTTACGTACAAGAGCACTGACACTATAACTTTCTATGATTTGAACCTCTCCTGTGAGTCCAGTTTTAGATTCCGATGCTACACTTCACGTTTACTGTATCCCTTGGACCATCTTATTGACGATGAAACACAGAAATTGCATCCGAATTTAATACAAAAGGCACAATGCCGACTTAAGTACAAAAGGACTGACACTCTAAATCTCTATGATTTGAACCTCTCCTGTGAGTCCAGTTTTACATTCCGATGCTTCACTTCACGTTTACTGTATCCCTTGGACCATCTTATTGACGATGAAACACAGAAATTGCATCCGAATTTATTACAAAACGCACAATGCCGACATAACTACAAGAGGACTGACACTCTAACTTTCGATGACTTGAACCTCTGCTGTGAGTCCAGTTTTAGATTCCGATGCTTCACTTCAGGTTTACTGTATCCCTTGGACCTTCTTATTGACGATGAAACACAGAAATTGCATACAAATTTAATACAAAAGCCACAATGCCGACTTAAGTACAAGAGGACTGACACTGTACTTTCGATGATTTGAACCAGTCCTGTGAGTCCAGTTTCAGATTCCGATGCTTCACTTCCGGTTTACTGTATCCCTTGGACCTTCTTATTGACGATGAAACACCGAAATAGCATCCGAATTTAATACAAAAGGCACAATGCCGACTTATGTACAAGCTGACTGACACTCTAACTTTCTATGATTTGAACCTCTCCTGCGAGTCGAGTTTTAGATTCCGATGCTTCACTTCAGGTTTACTGTATCCCTTGGACCTTCTTCTTGACGATGAAACACAGAAATTGCATCCGAATGTAATACAAAAGGCACAATGCTGACTTAAGTACAAGATGAATGACACTATAACTTTCTATGATTTGAACATCCTCTGTGAGTCTAATTTTAGATTCCGATGCATCACTTCCGGTTTATTGTATCCCTTGGACCTTCTTATTGACGATGAAACACAGACATAGCATCCGAATATAATACAAAAGGCACAATGCCGACATAACTACAAGAGGACTGACTCTCTAACTTTCGATGATTTGAAAATCTCCGGTGAGTCCAGTTTTAGATTCCGATGCTTCACTTCAGGTTTACTGTATCCCTTGGACCTTCTAATTGACGCTGAAACACAGAAACTACATCCAAATTTAATACAAAAGGCACAATGAAGACTTAAGTACAAGAGGACTGACACTCTAACTTACGATGATTTAAGCCTCTTCTGTGAGACCAGTTTCACATTCTGATGCTTCACGTCAGGTTTACTGTATCCCTTGGACCTTCTTATTGACGATGGAACACAGAAATTGCATCCGAATTGAATACAAAAAGCACAATGCCGACATAAGTACAAGAGGACTGACACTCTATTTTTCTAAGATTTGAACATCTCCTGTGAGTCCAGTTTTAGATTCCGATGCTTCACTTCACGTTTACTGTACCCCTTGGACCTTCTTATTGACGACGAAACACAGAAATTGAATCCGAATTTAATACAAAAGGAACAATGCCGACTTAAGTACAAGAGGACTGACACTGTAACTTTCGATGATTTGAACCTCTCCTGTGAGTCCAGTTTTAAATTCCGATGCTTCACTTCAGGTTACTGTATCCCTTGGACCTTCTTATTGACGATGAAACACAGAAATTGCATCCGAATTTAATACAAAAGGCACAATGCTGACATAACTACAAGAGGACTGACACTCTAACTTTCGATGATTTGAAAATCTCCGGTGAGTCCAGTTTTAGATTCCGATGCTTCACTTCAGGTTTACTGTATCCCTTGCACCTTCTAATTGACGATGAAACACAGAAATTACATCCAAATTTAATACAAAAGGCATAATGCCGACTTAAGTGCAAGAGGACTGACACTCTAACTTTCGATGATTTAAGCCTCTTCTGTGAGACCAGTTTGAGATTCTGATGCTTCACTTCAGGTTTACTGTATCCCTTGGACCTTCTTATTGACGATGGAACACAGAAATTGCATCCGAATTGAATACAAAAAGCACAATGCCGACATAAGTACAAGAGGACTGACACTCTAACTTTCTAAGATTTGAACCTCTCCTGTGAGTCCAGTTTTAGATTCCGATGCTTCACTTCACGTTTACAGTACCCCTTGGACCTTCTTATTGACGATGAAACACAGAAATTGAATCCGAATTTAATACAAAAGGAACAATGCCGACTTAAGTACAAGAGTACTGACACTCCAACTATCGAAGATTTGAACCTCTCCTGTGAGTCCAGTTTTAGATTCCGATGCTTCACTTCAGGTTTACTATATCCCTTGGACCTTCTTATTGATGATGAAATACAGCAATTGCATCCAAATTTAATACAAAAGGCACAATGCCGACTTAAGTACAAGAGGACTGACACTCTAAATCTCTATGATTTGAACCTCTCCTGTGAGTCCAGTTTTAGATTCCGATGCTTCACTTCACGTTTACTGTATCCCTTGGACCATCTTATTGACGATGTAACACAGAAATTGCATCTGAATTTAATACAAAACGCACAATGCCGACATAACTACAAGAGGACTGACACTCTAACTTTCGATGATTTGAACCTCTGCTGTGAGTCCAGTTTTTAGATTCCGATGCTTCACTTCAAGTTTACTGTATCCCTCGGACCTTCTTATTGACGATGAAACACCGAAATTGCATCCGAATTTAATACAAAAGGCACAATGGCGACTTAAGTACAAGAGCACTGACACTATAAATTTCTATGATTTGAACCTCTCCTGTGAGTCCAGTTTTAGATTTCGATGCTTCACTTCACGTTTAGTGTATCCCTTGGACCATCTTATTGACGATGAAAACACAGAAATTGCATCCGAATTTAATACAAAAGGCACAATGCCGACTTAATTACAAGAGGACTGACACTCTAAATCTCTATGATTTGAACCTCTCCTGTGAGTCCAGTTTTACATTCCGATGCTTCACTTCACGTTTGCTCTATCCCTTGGACCATCTTATTGACGATGAAACACAGAAATTGCATCCGAATTTAATACAAAACGCACAATGCCGACATAACTACAAGAGGACTGACACTCTAACTTTCGATGACTTGAACCTCTGCTGTGAGTCCAGTTTTAGATTCCGATGCTTCACTTCAGGTTTACTGTATCCCTTGGACCTTCATATTGACAATGAAACACAGAAATTGCATACAAATTTAATACAAAAGCCACAAAGCCGACTTAAGTACAAGCGGACTGACACTGTAACTTTCGATGATTTGAACCTCTCCTGTGAGTCCAGTTTTAGATTCCGATGCTTCACTTCAGGTTTACTGTATCCCTTGGACCTTCTTATTGACGATGAAACACAGAAATTGCATCCGAATTTAATACAAAAGGCACAATGCAGACCTAAGTACAAGAGGTCTGACACTCTATATCTCTATGATTTGAAGCTCTCCTGTAAGTCCAGTTTTAGATTCCGATGCTTCACTTCAGGTTTACTGTATCCCTTGGACCTCCGTGTTGACGATGAAACATAGAAATTGCATCCGAATTTAATACAAAAGGCACAATGCCGAATTAAGTACAAGAGGACTGACACTCTAACTTTCGATGATTTGAACCTCTCCTGTGAGTCCAGTTTTAGATTCCGGTGCTTCACTTCAGGTTTACTGTATCCCTTGGACCTTCTTATTGATGATGAAACACAGCATTTGCATCCAAATTTAATACAAAAGGCACAATGCCAACATAACTACAAGAGGACTGACACTCTAACTCTCTATGATTTTTAACCTCTCCTGTGAGACCAGTTTTAGATTCCGATGCTTCACTTCACGTTTACTGTATCCCTTGGACCTTCTTATTGGTGATGAAACACAGAAATTGCATCCGAATATAATACGAAAGGCACAATGCCAACATAACTACAAGAGGACTGACACTCTACTCTTTCGATGATTTGACCCTCTGCTGTGAGTCCAATTTTAGATTCCGATGCTTCACTTCAGGTTTACTGTATCCCTTGGACCTTCTTATTGACGATGAAACACAGAAATTGCATCCGAATTTAATACAAAAGGCACAATTCCGACGTAAGTACAAGATGACATACACTATAACTTTCTATCATATGAACCACTCCTGTGAGTCAATTTTTAGATTTCGATGCTTCACTTCATGTTTACTGTATCCCTTGGACCTTCTTATTCACGATGAAACACAGAAATTGCATCCGAATTTAATACAAAAGGCACAATGGCGACTTAAGTACAAGAGCACTGACACTATAAATTTCTATGATTTGAACCTCTCCTGTGAATTCAGTTTTAGATTCCGATGCTTCACTTCAGGTTTACTGTATCCCTTGGACCTTCTTATTCACGATGAAACACCGAAATTGCATCCGAATTTAATACAAAAGGCACAATGGCGACTTAAGTACAAGAGCACTGACACTATAAATTTCTATGATTTGAACCTCTCCTGTGAATTCAGTTTTAGATTCCGATGCTTCACTTCAGGTTTACTGTATCACTTGGACCTCCGTGTTGACGACGAAACACAGAAATTGCATCCGAATTTAATACAAAAGGCACAATGCCAACTTAAGTACAAGAGGACTTACATTCTAATTTTCGATGATTTGAACCTCTCCTGTGAGTCCAGTTTTAGATTCCGATGCTTCACTTCAGGTTTACTGTATCCCTTGGACCTTCTTATTGACGATGAAACACAGATATTGCATCCGAATTTAATACAAAAGCCACAATTCCGACTTAAGGACACGAGAAATGACACCCTTACTTTCGATGATTTGAACCTCTCCTGTGAGTCCAAATTTAGATTCCGATGCTTCACTTCAGGTTTACAGTATCCCTTCGAACTTCTTACTGACGATGAAACACAGAAAATTCATCCAAATTTAATACAAAAGGAAAATGCCGACTTAAATACAAGAGGACTGACACTATAACTCTCTATGATTTGAACCTCTCCTGTGAGTCCAGTTTTAGATTCCGATGCTTGACTTCAGGTTTACTGTATTCCTTGGACCTTCTTATTGACGATGAAACACAGAAGTTGCATCCGAATGTAATACAAAAGGCACAATACGACATAACTACAAGAGGGCTAACACTCGAACTTTCGATGATTTGAACATCTCCTGTGAGTCCAGTTTTAGATTCCGATGCTTCACTTCAGTTTACTGTATCCCTTGGACCTTCTAATTGACGATGAAACACAGAAATTGCATCCGAATTTAATATAAAAGGCACAATGCCGACTTAAGTACAAGAGGACTGACACTCTAACTTTCGATGATTTAAGCCTCTTCTGTGAGTCCAATTTTAGATTCTGATGCTTCACTTCAGGTTTACTGTATCCCTTGGACCTTCTTATTGACGATGAAACACAGAAATTGCATCCGAATTGAATACAAAAGGCACAATGCCGACTTAAATACAAGAGGACTGACACTCAAATTTTCTATTATTTCAACCTCTCCTGTGAGTCCAGTTTTAGATTCCGATGCTTCACTTCAGGTTTACTGTACCCCTTGGACCTTCTTATTGACGATGAAACACAGAAATTGCATCCGATTTTAATACAAAAGGCACAATGCCGACTTAAGTACAAGAGGACTGACACCCTAACTTTCGACGATTTGAACCTCTCCTGTGGAGTCCAGTTTTAGTTTCCGATGCTTCACTTCAGGTTTACTGTATCCCTTGGACCTTCTTATTGATGATGAAACACAGCAATTGCATCCAAATTTAATACAAAAGGCACAATGCCGACTTAAGTACAAGAGGACTGATACTCTAACCCTCTATGATTTGAACCTCTGCTGTGAGTCCAGTTTTAGATTCTGATGCTTCACTTCAGGTTTACTGTATCCCTTGGACCTTCTTATTGACGATGAAACACAGAAATTGCATACAAATTTAATACAAAATGCACAATGCCGACCTTAAGTACAAGAGGACTGACACTCAAATTTTCTATGATTTGAACCTCTACTGTGAGTCCAGTTTAAGATTCCGATGCTTCTCTACAGGTTTACAATATCCCTTGCACCTTCTTATTCACGATGAACACAGAAATTGCATCCGAATTTAATACAAAATGCACAATGCTGACTTAAGAACAAGAGGACTGACACTCTAACTCTCTATGATTTGTAGCTCACCTGTGAGTCCAGTTATAGATTCCGATGCTTCACTTCAGGTTTACTGTATCCCTTGGACCTCCGTGTTGACGATGAAACATAGAAATTGCATCCGAATTTAATACAAAAGGCACAATGGCCGACTTAAGTACAAGAGGACTGACACTCTAACTTTCGATGATTTGAACCACTCCGGTGAGACCACTTTTAGATTCCGATCCTTCACTTCCGGTTTACTGTATCCCTTGGACCTTCTTATTGACGATCAAACACAGAAATTGCATCCGAATTTAATACAAAAGGCACAATTCCGACTTAAGTACAAGAGGACTGACACCCTAACTTTCGATGATTTGAACCTCTCCTGTGAGTCCAGTTTTAGATTCCGATGCTTCACTTCAGGTTTACAGTATCCCGTCGACCTTCTTATTGACGATGAAACACAGAAATTTCATCCAAATTTAATACAAAAGGCACAATGACGACTTAAGGACAAGAGGACTGACACTCAAATTTCCTATGATTTGAACCTCTCCTGTGAGTCCAGTTTTAGATTCCGATGCTTCACTTCAGGTTTGCTGTATCCCTTGGACCTTCTTATTGACGTTGAAATACAGAGATTGCATCCGAATGTAATACAAAAGGCACAATGCCGACTTAAGTACAAGAGGACTGACACCCAAATTTCCTATGATTTGAACCTCTCCTGTGAGTCCAGTTTTTGATTCCGATGCTTCACTTCAGGATTGCTGTATCCGTTGGACCTTCTTATTGACGATGAAACACAAAAATTGCATCCGAATTTAATACAAAACGCACAATTCCGACTTAAGTACAAGAGGACTGACACTCTGACTGTGGTGTCACCGCCAGACACCACACTTACTAGGTGGTAGCTTAAATCGACCGCAGTCCATTAGTACATGTAGGACCCGCGTGTCGCCACTGTTATCGCAGACCTAGCGCCACAACAAGGCAGGTCTCGAGATACGATATAGCACTCGCCCAGTTGTACAGACGACATTGCTAGCGACAATACGGAAGAAGCCTTCCTCTCATTTGCCGAGAGACAGTTAGAATAGCCTTCTGCTAAGTCCATGGCTACGACCTAGCAAGGCGCCAATTGTAACAGTGCATTTATCTTACGAGTCGCATTTGTATAGTCAAGAGAGATGTATCACAAGGAATAATAAAGTTAAGTATATTCCACAGCTACGTATTTTCTTGATAGCAGTCATAACGTATCTTGTTCCAGACTTGACGCCAGTCGCCGTGTGTGTACGCGTGCCTTTCTTTCGGCTACTTCAGTGTGGCGTTACAGTCTTGTTACGTCACAACACTAACCCTCTATGATTTGAACCTCTCCTGTGAGTCCAGTTTTAGATTCCGATGCTTCACTTCAGTTTTACTGTATCCCTTGGACCTTCTTATTGGTGATGAAACACAGCAATTGCATCCGAATTTAATACAAAAGGCACAATGCCGACTTAAGTACAAGAGGACTGACACTCTAACTTTCTATGATATAAACCTCTCCTGTGAGTCCAGTTTTAGATTCCGATGCTTCACTTCAGGTTTACTGTATCGCTTGGACCTTCTTACTGACGATGAAACACAGAAATTGCATCCGAATTTAATACAAAAGGCACAATGCCGACTTAAGTACAAGAGGACTGACACTCTAACTTTCGATGATTTGAACTTCTCCTGTGAGTCCAGATTTACATTCCGATGCTTCACGTCAGGGTTACTGTATCCCTTAGACCTTCGTATATACGATGAATAACAGAAATTGCATTCGAATTTAATACAAAAGGCACAATGCCGACTTAATTACAGGAGGACTACCAACCTGACATTCCGTGATTTGAACCTCTCCTGTGAGTCCAGTTTTAGATTCCGATGCTTCCCTTCAGGTTTACTGTATCGCTTGGACCTTCATATTGATGATGAAACACAGAAATTGCTTCCTAATTTAATACAAAAGGCACAATGCCGACTTAAGTACAAGAGGACTGACACTCTAACCCTCTATGATTTGAAGCTCTCCTGTGAGTCCAGTTTTAGATTCCGATGCTTCACTGCAGGTTTACTGTATCCCTTGGACCTTCTTATTGATGATGAAACACAGCAATTGCATCCAAATTTAATACAAAAGGCACAATGCCGAATTAAGTACAAGAGGACTGACACTCTAACCCTCTATGATTTGAACCTCTCCTGTGAGTCCAGTTTTAGATTCCGATGCTTCACTTCAGGTTTACTGTATCCCTTGGACCTTCTTATTGACGATGAAACACAGAAATTGCATCCGAATTTAATACAAAAGGCACAATGAAGACATAACTACAAGAGGACGGACACTCTAACTTTCGATGATTGGAACATCTCCTGTGAGTCCAGTTTTAGATTCCGATGCTTCACTTCAGGCTTACTGTATCCCTCGGACCTTTAAATTGACGATGAAACACAGAAATTGCATCTGATTTTAATACATAAGGCAGAATGCCGACTTAAGTACAAGAGGACTGACACTCTAACTTTCGAATATTTGACCTCTCCTGTGAGTCCAGTTTTAGATTCCGAAGCTTCACTTCAGGTTTACTGTATCCCTTTGACCTTCTTATTGATGATGAAACACAGCAATTGCATCCAATTTTAATACAAAAGGCACAATGACGATTTAAGTACAGGAGGACTGACACTCTAACTCTCTATGATTTGAACCTCTCCTGTGAGTCCAGTTTTAGATTCCGATGCTTCATTTGACGTTTACTGTATCCCTTGGACCTTCTTATTGACGATGAAACACAGAAATTGCATCCGAATTTAATACAAAAGGCACAATGCCAACATAACTACAAGAGGACTGACACTCTAACTTTAGATGATTTGAACCTCTGCTGTGAGTCCAGCTTTAGATTCCGATGCTTCACTTCAGGTTTACTGTATCCCATGGACCTTCTTATTGACGATGAAACTCAGAAATTTCATCTGAATTTAATACAAAATGCACAATGCCGACTTAAGTACAAGAGGACTGACTCTCAAATTTTCTATGACTTGAACCTCTCCTGTGAGTCCAGTTTTAGATTCCGATGCTTTACTTCAGGTTTACTGTATCCCTTGGACCTTATTGACGATGAAACACAGAGATTACATCCAAATGTAATACAAAAGCCACAATGCCGACTTAAGTACAAGAGCACTGACACTCTAACTTTCGATGATTAGAACCTCTCCATTGAGTCCAGTTTTAGATTCCGATGCTTCACTTCAGGTTTACTGTATCCCTCGGACCTTCTTATTGACGATGAAACACAGGAATTGCATCCGAATTTAATACAAATGGCACAATGCCGACTTAAGTACAAGAGCACTGACACTATAACTTTCTATCATATGAACCACTCCTGTGAGTCAAGTTTTAGATTTCGATGCTTCACTTCAGGGTTACTGTATCCCTTGGACCTTCTAATTGACGAAGAAACACAGAAATTGCATCCGAGTTTATTACAAAAGGCACTATGCCGACTTAAGTACAAGAGGACTGACACTCTAATTTTCCATGATTTGAACCTCTCCTGTGAGTCCAGTTTTAGATTCCGATGCTTCACTTCAGGTTTACTGTATCCCTTGGACCTTCTTATTGACGATGAAACACAGAAATTGCATCCGAATTTAATACAAAATGCACAATGCCGACTTAAGTACAAGAGGTCTGACAACCTAACTTTCGATGATTTGAACCCCTCCTGTGACTCCAGTTTTAGATTTCGAAGCTTCACTTCAGGTTTACAGTATCCCTTCGACCTTCTTATTGTCGATGAAACACAGAAATTTCATCCCAATTTAATACAAAAGGCACAATGCCGACTTAAGTACAAGAGGACTGACACTCAAATTTCTTATGATTTGAACCTCTCCTGTGAGTCCAGCTTTAGATTCCGATGCTTCACTTCAGGTTTACTGTATCCCTTGGACCTTCTTATTGACGATGAAACACAGAAATTGCATTCGAGTTTATTCTGTATCCCTTGGACCTTCTTATTGACGATGAAACACAGAAATTGCATCCGAATTTAATACAAAAGGCACAATGCCGATATAACTACAAGAGGACGGACACTCTCACTTTCGATGATTTGAACATCTCCTGTGAGTCCAGTTTTGGATTCCGATGCTTCACTTCAGGCTTACTGTATCCCTTGGACCTTCTAATTGACGATGAAACACAGAAATTGCATCCGAATTTAATACAAAAGGCAGAATGCCGACTTAAGTACAAGAGAACTGACACTCTAACTTTCGAAGATGTGAACCTCCCCTATGAGTCCAGTTTTACATTCCGATGCTTCCCTTCAGGATTACTGTATCCCTTGGACCTTCTTATAGACGATGAATAACAGAAATTGCATCCGAATTTAATACAAAAGGCACAATGCCGATTTATGTACAGCAGGACTGACACTCTAACTCTCTATGATTTGAACCTCTCCTGTGAGTCCAGTTTTAGATTCCGATGCTTCATTTCACGTTTACTGTATCCCTTGGACCTTCTTATTGACGATGAAACACAGAAATTGCATTCGAATTTAATACAAAAGGCACAATGCCGACATAACTGCAAGAGGACTGACACACTAACTTCAGATGATTTGAACCTCTGCTGTGAGTCCAGCTTTAGATTCCGATGCTTCACTTCAGGTTTACTGTATCCCATTGACATTCTTATTGACGATGAAACTCAGTAATTTCATCCGAATTTAATACAAAATGCACAATGCCGACTTAAGTACAAGAGGACTGACTTTCAAACTTTCTATGACTTGAACCTCTCCTGTGAGTCCAGTTTTAGATTCCGATGCTTCACTTCAGGTTTACTGTATCCCTTTTACCTTATTGACGATGAAACACAGAGATTGCATCCAAATTTAATACAAAAGCCACAATGCCGACTTAAGTACAAGAGGACTGACACTCTAACTTTCGATGATTTGAACCTCTCCTGTGAGTCCAGTTTTAGATTCCGATGCTTCACTTCAGGTTTACTGTATCCCTCGGACCTTCTTATTGACGATGAAACACAGGAATTGCATCCGAATTTAATACAAAAGGCACAATGCCGACTTAAGGACAAGAGCACTGACACTATAACTTTCTATCATATGAACCACTCCTGTGAGTCAAGTTTTAGATTCCGATGCTTCACTTCAGGTTTACTGTATCCCTTGGACTTTCTTATTGACGATGAAACACAGAAATTTTATCCGAATTGAATACAAAATGCACAATGCCGTCTTAAGTACAAGAGGTCCGACACCCTAACTTTCGATGATTTGAACCCCTCCTGTGAGTCCACTTTTAGATTTCGAAGCTTCACTTCAGGTTTACAGTATCCCTTCGACCTTCTTATTGTCGATGAAACACAGAAATTTCATCCGAATTTAATACAAAAGGCACAATGCCGACTTAAGTACAAGAGGACTGACACTCAAATTTCTTATGATTTGAACCTCTCCTGTGAGTCCAGTTTTAGATTCCGATGCTTCACTTCAGGTTTACTGTATCCCTTGGACCTTCTTATTGACGATGAAACACAGAAATTGCATCCGAATTCAATACAAAATTTACAATGCCGACTTAAGTACAATAGAACAGGCACTTTAAATATCGATGATTTGAACCTCTCCTGCGAGTCCAGTTTTAGATTCCGATGCTTCACTTCAGGTTTACTGTATCCCTCGGACCATCTTATTGACGATGAAACACAGAAATTGCATTCGAGTTTAATACAAAAGGCACAATGCCGACTTAAGTATAAGAGGACTAACACTCAAACCCTCTATGATTTGAACCTCTCCTGTGAGTCCAGTTTTAGATTCCGATGCTTCACTTCAGGTTTACTGTATCCCTTGGACGTTCTCATTGACGATGAAACACAGAAATTGCATCCGAATTTAATACAAAAGCACAATGCCGATATAACTACAAGAGGACGGACACTCTAACTTTCGATGATTTGAACATCTCCTGTGAGTCCAGTTTTAGATTCCGATGCTTCACTTCAGGCTTACTGTATCCCTTGGACCTTCTAATTAACGATGAAACACAGAAATTGCATCCGAATTTAATACAAAAGGCAGAATGCCGACTTAAGTACAAGAGGACTGACACTCTAACTTTCGAAGATGTGAACCTCCCCTGTGAGTCCAGTTTTACATTCCGATGCTTCACTTCAGATTTACTGTATCCCTTGGACCTTCTTACAGACGATGAATAACAGAAATTGCATCCGAATTTAATACAAAAGGCACAATGCCGACTTAAATACAGGAGGACTGACACCCTAACTTTCCATGATTTGAACCTCTGCTGTGAGTCCAGTTTTAGATTCCGATGCTTCACTTCAGTTTTACTTTATTCCTTGGACCTTCTTATAGACGATGAATAACAGAAATTGCATCCGAATTTAATACAAAAGGCACAATGCCGACTTAAGTACAGGAGGACTGACACTCTAACTCTCTATGATTTGAACCTCTCCTGTGAGTCCAGTTTTAGAATCCGATGCTTCACTTCACGTTTACTGTATCCCTTGGACCTTCCTATTGATGATGAAACACAGAAATTGCATCCGAATTTTATACAAAAGGCACAATGCCGACATAACTACAAGAATACTGACACTCTAACTTTCGATGATTTGAACCTCTGCTGTGAGTCCAGCGTTAGATTCCGATGCTTCACTTCAGGTTTACTGTATCCCTCGGACCTTCTTATTGACGAAGAAACACAGGAATTGCATCCGAATTTAATACAAAACGCACAATGCCGACTTAAGTACAAGAGGACTGACACTCTAACTTTCTATGATTTGAACCTCTCCTGTGAGTCCAGTTTTAGATTCCGATGCTTCACTTCAGGTTTACTGTATCCCTTGGACATTCTTATTGATGATGAAACACAGCAATTGCATCCAAATTTAATACAAAAGGCACAATGCCGACTTAAGTACAAGAGGACTGACTAACTTTCGATGATTTGAACCTCTCCTGTGAGTCCAGTTTTAGATTCCGATGCTTCACTTCAGGTTTACTGTACCCCTTGGACCTTCTTATAGACGATGAATAACAGAAATTGCATCCGAATTTAATACAAAAGGCATAATGCCGACTTAAGTACAGGAGAACTGACACCCTAGCTTTCCATGATTTGAACCTCTCCTGTGAGACCAGTTTTAGATTCCGATGCTTCACTTCAGGTTTACTGTATCGCTTGGACCTTCATATTGCCGATGAAACACAGAAATTGCATCCTAATTTAAAACAAAAGGCACAATGCCGACTAAAGTACAAGAGGACTGACACTCTAACTTTCTATGATTTGAACCTCTCCTGTGAGTCCAGTTTTAGATTCCGATGCTCCACATCAGGTTTACTGTATCCCTCGGACCTTCTTATTGACGATGAATCACACGAATTGCATCCGAATTTAATACAAAAGGCACAATGCCGACTTACGTAGAGGAGAACTGACACCCTAGCTTTCCATGATTTGAACCTCTCCTGTGAGTCCAGTTATAGATTCCGATGCTTCACTTCAGGTTTACTGTATCCCTTGGACCTTCTTATAGACGATGAATAACAGAAATTGCATCCGAATTTAATACAAAAGGCACAATGCCGACTTAAGTACAGGAGGACTGACACTCCAACTCTCTGTGATTTGAACCTCTCCTGTGAGTCCAGTTTTAGAATCAGATGCTTCACTTCACGATTACTGTATCCCTTGGACCTTCTTATTGACGATGAAACACAGAAATTGCATCCGAATTTAATACAAAATGCACAATGCCGACTTAAGTGCCAGAGGACTGACTCTCAAATTTTCTATGATTTAAACCTCTCCTGTGAGTCCTGTTATAGATTCCGATGCTTCACTTCAGGTTTACTGTATCCCTTGGACCTTATTGACGATGAAACACAGAAATTGCATCCAAATTTAACACAAAAGCCACAATGCCGACTTAAGTACAAGAGGACTGACACTCTAACTTTCGATGATTTGAACCTCTCCTGTGAGTCCAGTTTTAGATTCCGAAGCTTCACATCAGGTTTACTGTATCCCTCGGACCTTCTTATTGACGATGAAACACAGGAATTGCATTCGAATTTATTACAAAAGGCACAATGCCGACTTAAGTACAGGAGGACTGACACCCTAACTTTCCATGATTTAAAACCTCTCCTGTGAGTCCAGTTTTAGATTCCGATGCTTCACTTCAGGCTTACTGTATCGCTTGGACCTTCATATTGACGATGAAACAGGAATTGCATCCGAATTTAATACAAAAGGCACAATGCCGACTTAAGTATAAGAGCACTGACAATATAACTTTCTATTATTTGAACCTCTCCTGTGAGTCAAGTTTTACATTCCGATGCTTCACTTCAGGTTTACTGTATCCCTTTGACCTTCTTTTTGTCGATGAAACACAGAAATTGCATCCGAATTTACTACAAAAGGCACAATGCCGACTTAAGTACAAGAGGACTGACACTCTAACTTTCTATGATTTGAACCTCTCCTGTGAGTCCAGTTTTAGATTCCGATGCTTCACTTCAGGTTTACTGTATCCCGTGGACCTTCTTATTGATGATGAAACAAGGCAATTGCATCCAAGTTTAATACACAAGGCACAATGCCGACTTAAGTACAAGAGGACTGACTAACTTTCGATGATTTGAACCTCTCCTGTGAGTCCAGTTTTAGATTCCGATGCTTCACTTCAGGTTTACTGTACCCCTTGGACCTTCTTATAGACGATGAATAACAGAAATTGCATCCGAATTTAATACAAAAGGCACAATGCCGACTTAAGTACAGGAGGACTGACACCCTAGCTTTCCATGATTTGAACCTCTCCTGTGAGACCAGTTTTAGATTCCGATGCTTCACTTCAGGTTTACTGTATCGCTTGGACCTTCATATTGCCGATGAAACACAGAAATTGCATCCTAATTTAAAACAAAAGGCACAATGCCGACTAAAGTACAAGAAGACTGACACTCTAACTTTCTATGATTTGAACCTCTCCTGTGAGTCCAGTTTTAGATTCCGATGCTTCACATCAGGTTTACTGTATCCCTCGGACCTTCTTATTGACGATGAAACACAGGAATTGCATCCGAATTTAATACAAAAGGCACAATGCCGACTTAAGTACAGGAGGACTGACACCCTAGCTTTCCATGATTTGAACCTCTCCTGTGAGTCCAGTTATAGATTCCGATGCTTCACTTCAGGTTTACTGTATCCCTTGGACCTTCTTATAGACGATGAATAACAGAAATTGCATCCGAATTTAATACAAAAGGCACAATGCCGACTTAAGTACAGGAGGACTGACACTCCAACTCGCTGTGATTTGAACCTCTCCTGTGAGTCCAGTTTTAGAATCCGATGCTTCACTTCACGATTACTGTATCCCTTGGACCTTCTTATTGACGATGAAACACAGAAATTGCATCCGAATTTAATACAAAATGCACAATGCCGACTTAAGTGCCAGAGGACTGACTCTCAAATTTTCTATGATTTAAACCTCTCCTGTGAGTCCTGTTATTGATTCCGATGCTTCACTTCAGGTTTACTGTATCCCTTGGACGTTCTCATTGACGATGAAACACAGAAATTGCATCCGAATTTAATACAAAAGGCACAATGCCGACTTAAGTATAAGAGGACTAACACTCAAACCCTCTATGATTTGAACCTCTCCTGTGAGTCCAGTTTTAGATTCCGATGCTTCACTTCAGGTTTACTGTATCCCTTGGACCTTCTCATTGACGATGAAACACAGAAATTGCATCCGAATTTAATACAAAAGGCACAATGCCGATATAACTACAGGAGGACGGACACTCTAACTTTCGATGATTTGAACATCTCCTGTGAGTCCAGCTTTAGATTCCGATGCTTCACTTCAGGCTTACTGTATCCCTTGGACCTTCTTATAGACGATGAATAACAGAAATTGCATCCGAATTTAATACAAAAGGCACAATGCCGACTTAAATACAGGAGGACTGACACCCTAACTTTCCATGATTTGAACCTCTGCTGTGAGTCCAGTTTTAGATTCCGATGCTTCACTTCAGTTTTACTTTATCCCTTGGACCTTCTTATTGATGATGAAACACAGAAATTGCATCCGAATTTTATACAAAAGGCACAATGCCGACATAACTACAAGAGGACTGACTCTCTAACTTTCGATGATTTGAACCTCTGCTGTGAGTCCAGCGTTAGATTCCGATGCTTCACTTCAGGTTTACTGTATCCCTCGGACCTTCTTATTGACGAAGAAACACAGGAATTGCATCCGAATTTAATACAAAATTCACAATGCCGACTTAAGTACAAGAGGACTGACACTCTAACTTTCTATGATTTGAACCTCTCCTGTGAGTCCAGTTTTAGATTCCGATGCTTCACTTCAGGTTTACTGTATCCCTTGGACCTTCTTATTGATGATGAAACACAGCAATTGCATCCAAATTATTACAAAAGGCACAATGCCGACTTAAGTACAAGAGGACTGACTAACTTTCGATGATTTGAACCTCTCCTGTGAGTCCAGTTTTAGATTCCGATGCTTCACTTCAGGTTTACTGTACCCCTTGGACCTTCTTATAGACGATGAATAACAGAAATTGCATCCGAATTTAATGCAAAAGGCACAATGCCAACTTAAGTACAGGAGGACTGACACCCTAGCTTTCCATGATTTGAACCTCTCCTGTGAGACCAGTTTTAGATTCCGATGCTTCACTTCAGGTTTACTGTATCGCTTGGACCTTCATATTGTCGATGAAACACAGAAATTGCATCCTAATTTAAAACAAAAGGCACAATGCCGACTAAAGTACAAGAGGACTGACACTCTAACTTTCTATGATTTGAACCTCTCCTGTGAGTCCAGTTTTAGATTCCGATGCTTCACATCAGGTTTACTGTATCCCTCGGACCTTCTTATTGACGATGAAACACAGGAATTGCATCCGAATTTAATACAAAAGGCACAATGCCGACTTAAGTACAGGAGGACTGACACCCTAGCTTTCCATTATTTGAACCTCTCCTGTGAGTCCAGTTATAGATTCCGATGCTTCACTTCAGGTTTACTGTATCCCTTGGACCTTCTTATAGACGATGAATAACAGAAATTGCATCCGAATTTAATACAAAAGGCACAATGCCGACTTAAGTACAGGAGGACTGACACTAAAACTCTCTGTGATTTGAACCTCTCCTGTGAGTCCAGTTTTAGAATCCGATGCTTCACTTCACGATTACTGTATCCCTTGGACCTTCTTATTGACGATGAAACACAGAAATTGCATCCGAATTTAATACAAAATGCACAATGCCGACATAAGTGCCAGAGGACTGACTCTCAATTTTTCTATGATTTAAACCTCTCCTGTGAGTCCTGTTATAGACTCCGATGCTTCACTTCAGGTTTACTGTATCCCTTGGACCTTATTGACGATGAAACACAGAAATTGCATCCAAATTTAACACAAAAGCCACAATGCCGACTTAAGTACAAGAGGACTGACACTCTAACTTTCGATGATTTGAACCTCTCCTGTGAGTCCAGTTTTAGATTCCGATGCTTCACATCAGGTTAACTGTATCCCTCGGACCTTCTTATTGACGATGAAACACAGGAATTGCATTCGAATTTAATACAAAAGGCACAATGCCGACGTAAGTACAGGAGGACTGACACCCTAACTTTCCATGATTTAAAACCTCTCCTGTGAGTCCAGTTTTAGATTCCGATGCTTCACTTCAGGTTTACTGTATCGCTTGGACCTTCATATTGACGATGAAACAGGAATTGCATCCGAATTTAATACATAATTCACAATGCCGACTTAAGTATAAGAGCACTGACAATATAACTTTCTATTATTTGAACCTCTCCTGTGAGTCAAGTTTTACATTCCGATGCTTCACTTCAGGTTTACTGTATCCCTTTGACCTTCTTTTTGACGATGAAGCACAGAAATTGCATCCGAATTTAATACAAAAGGCACAATGCCGACTTAAGTACAAGAGGACTGACACTCTAACTTTCTATGATTTGAATCTCTCCTGTGAGTCCAGTTTTATATTCCGATGCTTCACTTAAGGTTTACTGTATCCCTTGGACCTTCTTATTGATGATGAAACACAGCAATTGCATCCAAATTTAATACAAAAGGCACAATGCCGACTTAAGTACAAGAGGACTAACTAATTTTCGATGATTTGAACCTCTCCTGTGAGTCCAGTTTTAGATTCCGATGCTTCACGTTTACTGTACCCCTTGGACCTTCTTATAGACGATGAATAACAGAAATTGCATCCGAATTTAATACAAAAGGCACAATGCCGACTTAAGTACAGGAGGACTGACACCGTAGCTTTCCATGATTTGAACCTCTCCTGTGAGACCAGTTTTAGATTCCGATGCTTCACTTCAGGTTTACTGTATCGCTTGGACCTTCATATTGCCGATGAAACACAGAAATTGCATCCTAATTTAAAACAAAAGGCACAATGCCGACTAAAGTACAAGAGGACTGACACTCTAATTTTCTATGATTTGAACCTCTCCTGTGAGTCCAGTTTTAGATTCCGATGCTTCACATCAGGTTTACTGTATCCCTCGGACCTTCTTATTGACGATGAAACACAGAAATTGCATCCGAATTTAATACAAAAGGCACAATGCCGACTTAAGTACAGGAGGACTGACACCCTAGCTTTCCATGATTTGAACCTCTCCTGTGAGTCCAGTTATAGATTCCGATGCTTCACTTCAGGTTTACTGTATCCCTTGGACCTTCTTATAGACGATGAATAACAGAAATTGCATCCGAATTTAATACAAAAGGCACAATGCCGACTTAAGTACAGGAGGACTGACACTCCAACTCTCTGTGATTTGAACCTCTCCTGTGAGTCCAGTTTTAGAATCCGATGCTTCACTTCACGATTACTGTATCCCTTGGACCTTCTTATTGACGATGAAACACAGAAATTGCATCCGAATTTAATACAAAATGCACAATGCCGACTTAAGTGCGAGAGGACTGACTCTCAAATTTTCTATGATTTAAAACTCTCCTGTGAGTCCTGTTATAGATTCCGATGCTCCACTTCAGGTTTACTGTATCCCTTGGACCTTATTGACGATGAAACACAGAAATTGCATCCAAATTTAACACAAAAGCCACAATGCCGACTTAAGTACAAGAGGACTGACACTCTAAGTTTCGATGATTTGAACCTCTCCTGTGAGTCCAGTTTTAGATTCCGATGCTTCACATCAGGTTTACTGTATCCCTCGGACCTTCTTATTGACGATGAAACACAGGAATTGCATTCGAATTTAATACAAAAGGCACAATGCCGACTTAAGTACAGGAGGACTGACACCCTAATTTTTCATGATTTAAAACCTCTCCTGTGAGTCCAGTTTTAGATTCCGATGCTTCACTTCAGGTTTACTGTATCGCTTGGACCTTCATATTGACGATGAAACAGGAATTGCATCCGAATTTAATACAAAAGGCACAATGCCGACTTAAGTATAAGAGCACTGACAATATAACTTTCTATTATTTGAACCTCTCCTGTGAGTCAAGTTTTACATTCCGATGCTTCACTTCAGGTTTACTGTAACCCTTTGACCTTCTTTTTGACGATGAAACACAGAAATTGCATCCGAATTTAATACAAAAGGCACAATGCCGACTTAAGTACAAGAGGTCTGACACTCTAACCCTGTATGATTTGGACCTCTCCTGTGAGTCCAGTTTTAGATTCCGATGCTTCACTTCAGATTAACTGTATGCCTTATACCTTCTTATTGACGATGAAACACAGAAATTGCATCCGAATTTAATACAAAAGGCACAATGCCGAATTAAGGACAAGAGGACTGACACTCTAACTCTCTATGATTTGAACCTCTCCTGTGAGTACAGTTTTAGATTCCGATGCTTCACCTAAAGTTTACTGTATCCCTTGGACCTTC
Source organism: Schistocerca americana (assembly GCF_021461395.2). Classification (NCBI taxonomy): domain Eukaryota; kingdom Metazoa; phylum Arthropoda; class Insecta; order Orthoptera; family Acrididae; genus Schistocerca; species Schistocerca americana. The sequence continues at coordinate 36,436,998 of NC_060128.1, forward strand.
TTACTGACGATGACACACAGCAATTGCATCCGAATTTAATACAAAAAGCACAATGCCGACTTAAGTACAAGAGGACTGACACTCTAACTTTCTATGATTTGAACCACTAATGTGAGTCCAGTTTTAGATTCTGTTGCTTCACTTCAGGTTAACTTTATCGTTTGGACCTTCTTATTGACGATGAAACTTGGAATTGTATCCGAATTTAATACAAAAGGCACAATGCCGACTTAAGTACAGGAGGACTGACACCCTAACTTTCCATGATTTGAACCTCTCCTGTGAGTCCAGTTTTAGATTCCAATGCTTCACTTCAGGTTTACTGTATCGCTTGGACTTTCATATTGACGATGAAACACAGAAATTGCATCCTAATTTAATACAAAAGCACAATGCCGACTTAAGTACAAGAGGACTGACACTCTAACTGTCTATGATTTGAACCTCTCCTGTGAGTCCAGTTTTAGATTCCGATGCTTCACTTCAGGTTTACTGTATCCCTTGGACCTTCTTATTGATGATGAAGCACAGCAATTGCATCCAAATTTAATACAAAAGGCACAATGCCGACTTAAGTACAAGAGGACTGACACTCTAACTTTCGAAGGTTTGAACCTCTCCTGTGAGTCCAGTTTTAGATTCCGATGCTTCACTTCAGGTTTACTGTATCCCTTGGACCTTCTTATTGACGATGAAACACAGAAATCGCATCCGAATTTAATACAAAATGCAAAATGCCGACATAAGTACAAGAGGACTGACTCTCAAATTTTCTATGATTTGAACCTCTCCTGTGAGTCCAGTTTTAGATTCCTAAGGTTCACTTCAAGATTACTGTATAACTGGGACCTTCTTATTGACGATGAAACACAGAAATTGCATCCGAATTTAATACAAAAGGCACAATGCCGACGTAAGTACAAGAGGTCTGACACTCTAACCCTCTATGATTTGAACCTCTCCTGTGAGTCCAGTTTTGGATTCCGATGCTTCACTCCAGATTAACTGTATCCCTTTGACCTTCTTATTGACGATGAAACACAGAAATTGCATCCGAATTTAATACAAAAGGCACAATGCCGAATTAGGTACAAGAGGACTGACACTCTAACTCTCTATGATTTGAACCTCTCCTGTGAGTCCAGTTTTAGATTCCGATGCTTCACCTAAAGTTTACTGTATCCCTTGGACCTTCTTACTGACGATGACACACAGCAATTGCATCCGAATTTAATACAAAAAGCACAATGACGACTTAAGTACAAGAAGACTGACACTCTAACTTTCTATGATTTGAACCTCTAATGTGAGTCCAGTTTCAGATTCCGTTGCTTGACTTCAGGTTAACTGTATCGCTTGGACCTTCTTATTGACGATGTAACACAGAAATTGCATACGAATTTAATACATAAGCCACAATGCCGACGTAAGTACAAGAAGACTGAAACTCTAACTTAAGATGATTTAAGCCTCTCCTGTGAATCCTGTTTTAGATTCCGATGCTTCACTTCAGGTTTACTGTATCCCTTGGACCTTATTGACGATGAAACACAGAAATTGCATCCAAATTTAACACAAAAGCCACAATGCCGACTTAAGTACAAGAGGACTGACACTCTAACTTTCGATGATTTGAACCTCTCCTGTGAGTCCAGTTTTTGATTCCAAAGCTTCACATCAGGTTTACTGTATCCCTCGGACCTTCTTATTGACGATGAAACACAGGAATTGCATCCGAATTTTATACAAAAGGCACAATGCCGACTTAAGTACAGGAGGACTGACACCCTAACTTTCCATGATTTTAACATCGCCTGTGAGTCCAGTTTTAGATTCCGATGCTTCACTTCAGGTTTACTGTATCGCTTGGACCTTCATATTGAGGATGAAACACAGAAATTGCATCCGAATTTAATACAAAAGGCACAATGCCGACGTAAGTACAAGAAGACTGAAACTCTAACTTAAGATGATTTAAGCCGCTCCTGTGAATCCAGTTTTGGATTCCGATGCTTCACTTTAGGTTTACTGTATCCCTTGGGCCTTCTTATTGATGATGAAGCACAGCAATTGCAACCAAATTTAATACAAAAGGCAGAATGCCGACTTATGTACAGGAGGACTAACACTCTATCTTTCGATGATTTGAACCTCTCCTGTGAGTCCAGTTTTAGATTCCGATGCTTCACTTCATGTTTACTCTATCCCTTGGACCTCCTAATTGACGATGAAACACAGAAATTGCATCCGAATTTAATACAAAATGCACAATGCCGACTTAAGTACAAGAGGACTGACTCTCAAATTTTCAATGATTTGAACCTCTCCTGTGAGTCCAGTTTTAGATTCCGATGCTTCACTTTAGGTTTACTGTATCCCTTGGACCTTATTGACCATGAAACACAGAAATTGCATCCAAATTTAATACAAAAGCCTCAATGCCGACTTAAGTACAAGAGGACTTACTCTCAAATTTTCAATGATTTGAACCTCTCCTGTGAGTCCAGTTTTAGATTCCGATGCTTCACTTCAGGTTTACTGTATCCCTTGACCCTTTTTGACATTGAAACACAGAAATTGCATCCAAATTTAATACAAAAGCCACAATGCCGACTTAAGTACAAGAGGACTGACACTCTAACTTTCGGTGATTTGAACCTCTCCTGTGAGTCCAGTTTTAGATTCCGATGCTTCACTTCAGGTTTACTGTATCCCTCGGACCTTCTTATTGACGATGAAACACAGGAATTGCATCCGATTTTAATACAAAAGGCACAATGCCGACTTAAGTACAAGAGAACTGACACTATAACTTTCTATTATTTGATCCTCTCCTGTGAGTCAAGGTTTAGATTCCGATGCTTCACTTCAGGTTAACTGTATCGCTTGGACCTTCTTTTTGACGATGAAACAGTGAAATTGCATCCGAATTTAATACAAGAGGCACAATGCCGACGTAAGTACAAGAAGACTGAAACTCTAACTTTCGATGATTTCAACCTCTCCTGTGAGTCCAGTTTTAGATTCCGATGCTTCACTTCAGGTTTACTGTATGCCTTGGACCTTCTTATTGACGATGAAACACAGAAATTGCATCAGAATTTAATACAAAAGGCACAATGCCGAGTTAAGTACAAGAGCACTGACACTATAACTTTCTATGATATGAACCTCTCCTGTGAGTCAAGTTTTAGATTCCGATGCTTCACTTGAGGTTTACTATATCTCTTGGACCTTGTTATTGACGATGAAACAGAGAAATTGCATTCCAATTTAATACAAAAGGCACAATGCCGGCATAAGTACAAGATGACTGACACTATAACTTTCTATCATATGAACCACTTCTGTGAGTCAAGTTTTAGATTCCGATGCTTCCTTTCAGGTTTACTGTATCCCTTGGACTTTCTTATTGACGATGAAACACAGAAATTGCATCCGAATCTAATACAAAAAACACAATGCCGACTTGAGTACAAGATGACTGACACTATAACTTTCGATGATTTAACCATCTCCTGTGTTTCCAGTTTTAGATTCCGATGCTTCACTTCACGTTTACTGTATTACTGGGACCTTCTTATTGACGATGAAACACAGAAATTGCATCCGAATTTAATACAAAAGGCACAATGCCGACTTAAGTACAAGGGGAATGACACTCTAACTTTCGATGATTTGAACCTCTCCTGTGAGTCCAGTTTTAGATTCCGATGCTTCACTTCAGGTTTACAGTATCCCTTGGACCTTCTTATTGACGATGATACACAGAAATTGCATTCGAATTTAATACAAAAGGCACAATGCCGACTTAAGTACAAGATGACTGACACTATAAGTTTCTATCATATGAACCACTCCTGTGAGTCAAGTTTTAGAATCCGATGCTTCACTTCAGGATTACTGTATCCCTTGGACCTTCTTATTGACGATGAAACACAGAAATTGCATTCGAATTTAATACAAAAGGCACAATGCCGACTGATGTACAAGATGACTGACACTATAACTTTCTATCATATGAACCACTCCTGTGAGTCAAGTTTTAGATTCCGATGCTTCACTTCAGGTTTACTGTATCCCTTGGACCTTCTTATTGACGATGAAACACATAAATTGCATCCGAATGTAATACAAAAAACACAATGCCGACTTAAGTACAAGATGACTGACACTATATCTTTCTATGATTTGAACCTCTCCTGTGAGTCCAGTTTTAGATTCCGATGCTTCAGTTCAGGTTTACTGTATACCTTGGACCTTCTTATTGACGATGAAACACAGAAATTGCATCCGAATTTTAAACAAAAGGCACAATGGCGACTTAAGTACAAGAGGACTGACACCTTAACTTTCTATGATTTGAACCTCTCCTGTGAGTCCAGTTTTAGATTCCGATGCCTCACCTAAAGTTTGCTGTATCCCTTGGACCTTCTTACTGACGATTACACACAGCAATTGCATCCGAATTTAATACAAAAGGCACAATGCCGACTTAAGTACAAGATGACTCACACTCTAACTTTCTATGATTTGAAACTCTAATGTGAGTCCAGTTTCAGATTCCGTTGCTTCACTTCAGGTTAACTGTATTGCTTGGACCTTCTTATTGACGATGAAACACAGATATTGCCTCCGAATTTAATACAAAGGCACAATGCCGACGTAAGTACAAGAGGACAGAAACTCTAACTTTCGATGATTTAAACCTCTCCTGTGAGTCCAGTTTTAGATTCCGATGCTTCACTTCAGGCTTACTGTATGCCTTGGACCTTCTTATTGACCATGAAACACAGATATTGCATCCGAATTTAATACAAAGGCACAATGCCGACGTAAGTACAAGAGGACAGAAACTCTAACTTTCGATGATTTAAACCTCTCCTGTGAGTCCAGTTTTAGATTCCGATGCTTCACTTCAGGCTTACTGTATGCCTTGGACCTTCTTAATGACCATGAAACACAGAAATTGCATCAGAATTTGATACAGAAGGCACAATGCCGAGTTAGGTACAAGAGCACTGACACTATAACTTTCTATGATATGAACCTCTCCTGTGAGTCAAGTTTTAGATTCCGATGCTACACTTCAGGTTTACTATATACCTTGGACCTTCTTATTGACGATGAAACACAGAAATTGCATCCGAATATGATACAAAAGGCACAATGCCGACTTAAGTACAAGATGACTGACACTCTAACTTTCTATGATTTGAACCTCTCCTGGGAGTCCAGTTTATAGATTCCGATACTTCACTTCAGGTTTACTGTATCACTGGGACCTTCTTATTGACGATGAAACACAGAAATTGCATCCGAATTTAATGCAAAAAGAACAGTGCCGACTTCAGTACAAGAGGACTGACACTCTAACTTTCTATATTATGAACCGCTCCTGTGAGTCCAGTTTTAGATTCCGATGCTTCACTTCAAGTTTACTGTATCGCTTGGACCTTCTTATTGACGATGAAACACAGAAATTGCATCCGAATTTAATACAAAAGGCACAATGCCGACTTAAGTACAAGAGGTCTGACACTCTAACCCTCTATGATTTGAACCTCTCCTGTGAGTCCAGTTTTAGATTCCGATGCTTCACTTCAGGTTAACTGTATCCCTAGGACCTTCTTATTGACGATGAAACACAGAAATTGCATCCGAATTTAATACGAAAGGCACAATGCCGAATTAAGTACAAGAGGACTGACTCTCAAATTTTCAATGATTTGAACCTCTCCTGTGAGTCCAGTTTTAGATTCCGATGCTTCACTTTAGGTTTACTGTATCCGTTGGACCTTATTGACAATGAAACACAGAAATTGCATCCGAATTTAATACAAAAGCCACAATGCCGACTTAAGTACAAGAGGACTTACTCTTAAATTTTCAATGATTTGAACCTCTCCTGTGAGTCCAGTTTTAGATTCCGATGCTTCACTTCAGGTTTACTGTATCCCTTGGACCTTATTGACAATGAAACACAGAAAATACATCCAAATTTAATACAAAAGCCACAATGCCGACTTAAGTATAAGAGGACTGACACTCTAACTTTCGGTGATTTGAACCTCTCCTGTGAGTCCAGTTTTAGATTCCGATGCTTCACTTCAGGTTTACTGTATCCCTCGGACCTTCTTACTGACGATGAAACACAGGAATTGCATCCGAATTTAATACAAAAGGCACAATGCCGACTTAAGTACAAGAGAACTGACACTACAACTTTCTATTATTTGATCCTCTCCTGTGAGTCAAGTTTTAGATTCCGATGCTTCACTTCAGGTTAACTGTATCGCTTGGACCTTCTTATTGACGATGAAACAATGAAATTGCATCCGAATTTAATACAAGAGGCACAATGCCGACGTAAGTACAAGAAGACTGAAACTCTAACTTTCGATGATTTAAACCTCTATTGTGAGTCCAGTTTTAGATTCCGATGCTTCACTTCAGGTTTACTGTATCCCTAGGACCTTCTTATTGACGATGAAACACAGAAATTGCATCCGAATTTAATACAAAAGGCACAATGCCGACTTAAGTACAAGAGGTCTGACACTCTAACCCTCTATGATTTGAACCTCTCCTAAGAGTCCAGTTTTAGATTCCGATGCTTCACTTCAGGTTAACTGTATCCCTAGGACCTTGTTATTGACGATGAAACACAGAAATTGCATTCCATTTTAATACAAAAGGCACAATGCCGGCATAAGTATAAGATGACTGACACTATAACTTTCTATCATATGAACCACTCCTGTGAGTCAAGTTTTAGATTCCGATGCTTCCCTTCAGGTTTACTGTATCCCTTGGACTTTCTTATTGACGATGAAACACAGAAATTGCATCCGAATCTAATACAAAAAACACAATGCCGACTTGAGTACAAGATGACTGACACTATAACTTTCGATGATTTAACCATCTCCTGTGTTTCCAGTCTTAGATTCCGATGCTTCACTTCACGTTTACTGTATCCCTGGGACCTTCTTATTGACGATGAAACACAGAAATTGAATCCGAATTTAATACAAAAGGCACAATGCCGACATAAGTACAAGAGGACTGACACTCTAACTTTCGATGATTTGAACCTCTCCTGTGAGTCCAGTTTTAGATTCCGATGCTTCACTTCAGGTTTACTGTATCCCTTGGACTTTCTTATTGACGATGAAACAGAAATTGCATCCGAATTTAATACAAAAGGCACAATGCCGACTTAAGTACAAGAGGACTGACACTCTAACTTTCGATGATTTGAACCTCTCCTGTGAGTCCAGTTTTAGATTCCGATGCTTCACTTCAGGTTTACTGTATCCCTTGGACCTTCTTATTGACGATGAAACACAGAAATTGCATTCGAAATTAATACAAAAGGCACAATGCCGACTGAAGTACAAGATGACTGACACTATAAGTTTCTATCATATGAACCACTCCTGTGAGTCAAGTTTTAGAATCCGATGCTTCACTTCAGGTTTACTGTATCCCTTGGACCTTCTTATTGACGATGAAACACAGAAATTGCATTCGAATTTAATACAAAAGGCACAATGCGGACTGAAGTACACGATGACTGACACTATAACTTTCTATCATATGAACCACTCCTGTGAGTCAAGTTTTAGATTCCGATGCTTCACTTCAGGTTTACTGTATCCCTTGGACCTTCTTATTAACGATGAAACACATAAAATGCATCCGAATGTAATACAAAAAGCACAATGCCGACTTAAGTACAAGATGACTGACACAATATCTTTCTATGATTTGAACCTCTCCTGTGAGTCCAGTTTTAGATTCCGATGCTTCACTTCAGGCTTACTGTATGCCTTGGACCTTCTTATTGACCATGAAACACAGAAATTGCATCAGAATTTGATACAGAAGGCACAATGCCGAGTTAAGTACAAGAGCACTGACACTATAACTTTCTATGATATGAACCTCTCCTGTGAGTCAAGTTTTAGATTCCGATGCTACAATTCAGGTTTACTATATACCTTGGACCTTCTTATTGACGATGAAACACAGAAATTGCATCCGAATATAATACAAAAGGCACAGTGCCGACTTAAGTACAAGATGACTGACACTCTAACTTTCTATGATTTGAACCTCTCCTGTGAGTTTAGTTTTAGATTCCGATGCTTCACTTCAGGTTTACTGTATTCCTTGGACCTTCGTATTGACGATGAAACACAGAAATTGCATCCGAATTTAATACAAAAGGCACAATGCCGACTTAAGTACAAGATGACTGACAGTCTAACTTTCTATGATTTGAACCTCTCCTGGGAGTCCAGTTTATAGATTCCGATACTTCACTTCAGGTTTACTGTATCACTGGGACCTTCTTATTGACGATGAAACACAGAAATTGCATCCGAATTTAATGCAAAAAGAACAGTGCCGACTTCAGTACAAGAGGACTGACACTCTAACTTTCTATATTATGAACCGCTCCTGTGAGTCCAGTTTTAGATTCCGATGCTTCACTTCAAGTTTACTGTATCGCTTGGACCTTCTTATTGACGATGAAACACAGAAATTGCATCCGAATTTAATACAAAAGGCACAATGCCGACTTAAGTACAAGAGGTCTGACACTCTAACCCTCTATGATTTGAACCTCTCCTGTGAGTCCAGTTTTAGATTCCGATGCTTCACTTCAGGTTAACTGTATCCCTAGGACCTTCTTATTGACGATGAAACACAGAAATTGCATCCGAATTTAATACGAAAGGCACAATGCCGAATTAAGTACAAGAGGACTGACTCTCAAATTTTCAATGATTTGAACCTCTCCTGTGAGTCCAGTTTTAGATTCCGATGCTTCACTTTAGGTTTACTGTATCCGTTGGACCTTATTGACAATGAAACACAGAAATTGCATCCAAATTTAATACAAAAGCCACAATGCCGACTTAAGTACAAGAGGACTTACTCTTAAATTTTCAATGATTTGAACCTCTCCTGTGAGTCCAGTTTTAGATTCCGATGCTTCACTTCAGGTTTACTGTATCCCTTGGACCTTATTGACAATGAAACACAGAAAATACATCCAAATTTAATACAAAAGCCACAATGCCGACTTAAGTATAAGAGGACTGACACTCTAACTTTCGGTGATTTGAACCTCTCCTGTGAGTCCAGTTTTAGATTCCGATGCTTCACTTCAGGTTTACTGTATCCCTCGGACCTTCTTACTGACGATGAAACACAGGAATTGCATCCGAATTTAATACAAAAGGCACAATGCCGACTTAAGTACAAGAGAACTGACACTACAACTTTCTATTATTTGATCCTCTCCTGTGAGTCAAGTTTTAGATTCCGATGCTTCACTTCAGGTTAACTGTATCGCTTGGACCTTCTTATTGACGATGAAACAATGAAATTGCATCCGAATTTAATACAAGAGGCACAATGCCGACGTAAGTACAAGAAGACTGAAACTCTAACTTTCGATGATTTAAACCTCTATTGTGAGTCCAGTTTTAGATTCCGATGCTTCACTTCAGGTATACTGTATCCCTAGGACCTTCTTATTGACGATGAAACACAGAAATTGCATCCGAATTTAATACAAAAGGCACAATGCCGACTTAAGTACAAGAGGTCTGACACTCTAACCCTCTATGATTTGAACCTCTCCTAAGAGTCCAGTTTTAGATTCCGATGCTTCACTTCAGGTTAACTGTATCCCTAGGACCTTGTTATTGACGATGAAACACAGAAATTGCATTCCATTTTAATACAAAAGGCACAATGCCGGCATAAGTATAAGATGACTGACACTATAACTTTCTATCATATGAACCACTCCTGTGAGTCAAGTTTTAGATTCCGATGCTTCCCTTCAGGTTTACTGTATCCCTTGGACTTTCTTATTGACGATGAAACACAGAAATTGCATCCGAATCTAATACAAAAAACACAATGCCGACTTGAGTACAAGATGACTGACACTATAACTTTCGATGATTTAACCATCTCCTGTGTTTCCAGTCTTAGATTCCGATGCTTCACTTCACGTTTACTGTATCCCTGGGACCTTCTTATTGACGATGAAACACAGAAATTGAATCCGAATTTAATACAAAAGGCACAATGCCGACATAAGTACAAGAGGACTGACACTCTAACTTTCGATGATTTGAACCTCTCCTGTGAGTCCAGTTTTAGATTCCGATGCTTCACTTCAGGTTTACTGTATCCCTTGGACTTTCTTATTGACGATGAAACAGAAATTGCATCCGAATTTAATACAAAAGGCACAATGCCGACTTAAGTACAAGAGGACTGACACTCTAACTTTCGATGATTTGAACCTCTCCTGTGAGTCCAGTTTTAGATTCCGATGCTTCACTTCAGGTTTACTGTATCCCTTGGACCTTCTTATTGACGATGAAACACAGAAATTGCATTCGAAATTAATACAAAAGGCACAATGCCGACTGAAGTACAAGATGACTGACACTATAAGTTTCTATCATATGAACCACTCCTGTGAGTCAAGTTTTAGAATCCGATGCTTCACTTCAGGTTTACTGTATCCCTTGGACCTTCTTATTGACGATGAAACACAGAAATTGCATTCGAATTTAATACAAAAGGCACAATGCGGACTGAAGTACACGATGACTGACACTATAACTTTCTATCATATGAACCACTCCTGTGAGTCAAGTTTTAGATTCCGATGCTTCACTTCAGGTTTACTGTATCCCTTGGACCTTCTTATTAACGATGAAACACATAAAATGCATCCGAATGTAATACAAAAAGCACAATGCCGACTTAAGTACAAGATGACTGACACAATATCTTTCTATGATTTGAACCTCTCCTGTGAGTCCAGTTTTAGATTCCGATGCTTCACTTCAGGCTTACTGTATGCCTTGGACCTTCTTATTGACCATGAAACACAGAAATTGCATCAGAATTTGATACAGAAGGCACAATGCCGAGTTAAGTACAAGAGAACTGACACTATAACTTTCTATGATATGAACCTCTCCTGTGAGTCAAGTTTTAGATTCCGATGCTACAATTCAGGTTTACTATATACCTTGGACCTTCTTATTGACGATGAAACACAGAAATTGCATCCGAATATAATACAAAAGGCACAGTGCCGACTTAAGTACAAGATGACTGACACTCTAACTTTCTATGATTTGAACCTCTCCTGTGAGTTTAGTTTTAGATTCCGATGCTTCACTTCAGGTTTACTGTATTCCTTGGACCTTCGTATTGACGATGAAACACAGAAATTGCATCCGAATTTAATACAAAAGGCACAATGCCGACTTAAGTACAAGATGACTGACAGTCTAACTTTCTATGATTTGAACCTCTCCTGGGAGTCCAGTTTATAGATTCCGATACTTCACTTCAGGTTTACTGTATCACTGGGACCTTCTTATTGACGATGAAACACAGAAATTGCATCCGAATTTAATGCAAAAAGAACAGTGCCGACTTCAGTAGAAGAGGACTGACACTCTAACTTTCTATGGTATGAACCGCTCCTGTGAGTCCAGTTTTAGATTCCGATGCTTCACTTCATTTTTACTGTATCGCTTGGATCTTCTTATTGACGATGAAACACAGAAATTGCATCCGAATTTAATACGAAATGCACAATGCCGAATTAAGTACAAGAGGACTGACACTCTGACTCTCTATGATTTGATCCTCTCCTGTGAGTCCAGTTTTAGATTGCGATGCTTCACCTAAAGTTTACAGTATCCCTTGGACCTTCTTACTGAGGATAACAAACAGCAATTGCATCCGAATTTAATACAAAAAGCACAATGCCGACTTAAGTACAAGAGGTCTGACACTCTGACCCTCTATGATTTGAACCTCTCCTGTGAGTCCAGTTTTAGATTCCGATGCTTCACTTCAGGTTAACTGTATCCCTTGGACCTTATTGACAATGAAACACAGAAATTGCATCCGAATTTAATACAAAAGGCACAATGCTGACTTAAGTACAAGAGGACTGACACTCTAACTTTCGGTGATTTGAACCTCTCCTGTGAGTCCAGTTTTAGATTCCGATGCTTCACTTCAGGTTTACTGTATCCCTAGGACCTTCTTATTGACGATGAAACACAGAAATTGCATCCGAATTTAATACAACAGGCACAATGCCGACTTAAGTACAAGAGGTCTGACACTCTAACCCTCTATGATTTGAACCTCTCCTGTGAGTCCAGTTTTAGATTCCGATGCTTCACTTCAGATTAACTGTATCCCTTTGACCTTCTTATTGACGATGAAACACAGAAATTGCATCCGAATTTAAAACAAAAGGCACAATGCCGAATTAAGTACAAGAGGACTGACACTCTAACTCTCTATGTTTTGAACCTCTCCTGTGAGTCCAGTTTTAGATTCCGATGCTTCACCTAAAGTTTACTGTATCCCTTGGACCTTCTTACTGACGATGACACACAGCAATTGCATCCGAATTTAATACAAAAAGCACAATGACGACTTAAGTACAAGAGGACTGACACTCCAACTTTCTATGATTTGAACCTCTAATGTGAGTCCAGTTTTAGATTCCGTTGCTTCACTTCAGGTTAACTGTATCGTTTCGACCTTCTTATTGACGATGAAACACAGAAATTGCATCAGAATTTAATACAAAAGGCACAATGCCGACGTAAGTACAAGAAGACTGAAACTCTAACTTAAGATGATTTAAGCCTCTCCTGTGAATCCTGTTTTAGATTCCGATGCTTCACTTCAGGTTTACTGTATCCCTTGGATCTTATTGACGATGAAACACAGAAATTGCATCCAAATTTAACACAAAAGTCACAATGCCGACTGAAGTGCAAGAGGACTGACATGCTAACTTTCGATGATTTGAACCTCTCCTGTGAGTCCAGTTTTTGATTCCAATGCTACACATCAGGTTTACTGTATCCCTCGGACCTTCTTATTGACGATGAAACACAGGAATTGCATCCGAATTTAATACAAAAGGCACAATGCCGACTTAAGTACAGGAGGACTGACACCCTAACTTTCCATGATTTGAACCTCTCCTGTGAGTCCAGTTTTAGATTCCGATGCTTCACTTCAGGTTTACTGTATCGCTTGGACCTTCATATTGACGATGAAACACAGAAATTGCATCCTAATTTAATACAAAAGGCACAATGCCGACTTAAGTACAATAGGACTGACACTCTAACTCTCTGTGATTTGAACCTCTCCTGTGAGTCCAGTTTTAGATTCCGATGCTTCACTTCAGGTTTACTGTATCCCTTGGAGCTTCTTATTGATGATGAAGCACAGCAATTGCATCCAAATGTAATACAAAAGGCAGAATGCCGACTTATGTACAAGAGGACTGACACTCTAACTTTCTATGATTTGAACCTCTCCTGTGAGTCCAGTTTTAGATTCCGATGCTTCACTTCATGTTTACTGTATCCCTTGGACCTCCTTATTGACGATGTCTCTGTTAGGCTCATCGAGCTCGAGGCGCAGGCGTCGGCTCGTAGTGGCGTTGGGGCAACTGTGGTGAGACCTATGCCTACTTCGGTTGCCTTGGAATCACATTGAACCCCTGATGTCGCTGCGTCTTCCGGCAGTGAGCATCTTACCGGTCAGCCATCACTCCAGGGTGAATGGCGGACAGTGGTGGGCTCGCGCGTGCCTGGCCGAAAGGCGAAGGTGGGATCTGGCCGCGTGGCAGCTGCCTTACCCCTTTCCAACAGGTACGGGGTGCTTCCTAGTGCTGATGACATCGTTTCCGAGCCACCACAGGGTGCCTCGCCTGTTGGGCCAGTGGCCGATTCTCCGGCACGGTCCCGACAGTCACAGAGGGCGGGCCTATTAGTTATAGGGAGCTCCAACGTTAGGCGGGTTATGGAGCCCCTCAGGAAAATAGCGGGTAGGTCGGGGAAGAATGCCAGTGTGCACTCGGTGTGCTTGCCGGGGGGTCTCGTCCGTAATGTGGAGGAGGCCCTTCCGGCAGCTATTGAACGCACTGGGTGTGACCGGCTGCAGATAGTAGCACATGTCGGAACGAATGACGCCTGCCGCTTGGGTTCTGAGGCCATCCTTGGTTCCTTCCGGCGGCTGGCTGATTTGGTGAAGACAACCAGCATCGCACGCGGAGTGCAAGCTGAGCTTAATATCTGCAGCATAGTGCCCAGAGTCGATCGCGGTCCTCTGGTTTGGAGCCGTGTGGAGGGTCTAAACCAGAGGCTCAGACGACTCTGCGACTATAATGGTTGCAAATTCATCGACCTCCGTTATTGGGTGGAGAACTGTAGGGCCCCCCTAGACAGGTCAGGCGTGCACTACACACCGGAAGCAGCTACTAGGGTAGCAGAGTACGTGTGGCGTGCACACGGCGGTTTTTTAGGTTAGAGGGACCCCCCTTGGGCGAAACGATAAAATACCTGACGGCTTACCAGAGAGGACATTATCATCGTTGATAAAGAATGTCCGTCCTCAGAGACCAAAAACAGGAATAGTTAACGTAATATTGGTAAACTGCAGGAGTATCCAGGGCAAGGTTCCTGAATTAGTATCTCTTATTGAAGGAAATAGTGCGCACATAGTATTAGGAACGGAAAGTTGGTTAAAACCGGAAGTGAACAGTAACGAAATCCTAGACACAGAATGGAATATATACCGCAAGGATAGGATAAACGCCAATGGTGGAGGAGTATTTATAGCAGTAAAGAATTCAATAATATCCAGTGAAGTTATTAGCGAATGCGAATGTGAAATAATCTGGGTTAAGTTAAGTATCAAAGGTGGGTCAGATATGATAGTCGGATGCTTCTATAGACCACCTGCATCAGCAACCGTAGTAGTTGAGCGCCTCAGAGAGAACCTGCAGAACGTCGTGAAGAAGTTTCGTGATCATACTATTGTAATAGGGGGAGACTTCAATCTACCAGGTATAGAATGGGATAGTCACACAATCAGAACTGGAGCCAGGGACAGAGACTCTTGTGACATTATCCTGACTGCCTTGTCCGAGAATTACTTCGAGCAGATAGTTAGAGAACCAACTCGTGAAGCTAACGTTTTAGACCTCATAGCAACAAATAGACCGGAACTTTTCGACTCCGTGAATGTAGAAGAGGGTATCAGTGATCATAAGTCAGTGGTTGCATCAATGACTACAAGTGTAATAAGAAATGCCAAGAAAGGAAGGAAAATATATTTGCTTAACAAGAGTGATAGGGCACAAATCGCAGAATATCTGAGTGACCACCATCAAACGTTCATTTCTGAGGAAGAGGATGTGGAACAAAAATGGAAAAAATTCAGAAACATCGTCCTGTACGCCTTAGATAAGTTCGTACCGACTAAGGTCCAAAGCGAGGGGAAAGATCCACCGTGGTATAACAATCATGTACGAAAGGTACTACGGAAACAAAGAAAGCTTCATCATAGGTTTAAGAGTAGTCGAATCATAGCTGATAAGGAAAAGCTGAACGAAGCGAAAAAGAGCGTAAAGAGAGCAATGAGAGAAGCATTCAACGAATTCGAACATAAAACATTGGCAAACAATCTAAACAAGAACCCTAAAAAGTTTTGCTCATATGTAAAATCGGTAAGCGGATCTAAATCCCCTATTCAGTCACTCGTTGACCACGATGGAACCGAAACAGAGGACGACCGAAGAAAGGCAGAAATACTGAATTCAGTGTTCCGAAACTGTTTCACTGCGGAAAATCGTAACACGGTCCCTGACTTCAGCCGTCACACGGACGCCAAAATGGAAAATATTGAAATAAACGATATCGGAATTGAAAAACAACTGCTATCACTTAGTAGCGGAAAAGCATCCGGACCAGACGAGATACCCTTAAGATTCTACAGTGATTATGCTAAAGAACGTGCCCCCTTTCTATCAGCAATTTATCGTAGATCGCTGGAAGAACGTAAAGTACCTAGCGACTGGAAGAAAGCGCAGGTCGTTCCCATTTTCAAGAAGGGTCATAAATCAGATGCGAATAATTATAGGCCTATTTCGCTTACGTCAATCTGTTGTAGAATAATGGAACATGTTTTGTGTTCTCGTATTATGACGTTCTTAGATAATACAAATCTCCTTCATCATAACCAACATGGATTCCGCAAACAGAGATCATGTGAAACTCAGCTCGCCCTATTTGCCCAAGAAATTCACAGTGCCGTAGACACTGGCGAGCAGATTGATGCCGTATTCCTGGACTTCAGGAAGGCATTTGATACGGTTCCGCACTTACGTTTACTGAAAAAAATACGAGCTTACGGAATATCGGACCAGGTTTGTGATTGGATTCAGGATTTCCTACAAGAAAGAACACAACATGTCATTCTTAACGGTTCAAAATCTGCAGATGTAGAGGTAATTTCGGGAGTACCGCAGGGAAGCGTGATAGGACCTTTATTGTTTACAATATACATAAATGACTTAGTTGACAACATCGGTAGCTCCGTGAGGCTATTTGCAGATGACACGGTTGTCTACAAGAAAGTAGCAACATCAGAAGACTCGTACGTACTCCAGGAGGACCTGCAGAGGATTAATGCATGGTGCGACAGCTGGCAGCTTTCCCTAAACGTAGATAAATGTAATATAATGCGCATACATAGGGGCAGAAATCCATTCCAGTACGATTATGCCATAGGTGGTAAATCATTGGAAGCGGTAACGACCGTAAAATACTTAGGAGTTACTATCCGGAGCGATCTGAAGTGGAATGATCACATAAAACAAATAGTGGGAAAAGCTGGCGCCAGGTTGAGATTCATTGGAAGAATTCTAAGAAAATGTGACTCATCCACGAAAGAAGTAGCTTACAAAACGCTTGTTCGTCCGATTCTTGAGTATTGCTCATAAGTATGGGACCCTTACCAGGTTGGATTAATAGAAGAGATAGACATGATCCAGCGAAAAGCAGCGCGATTCGTCATGGGGACATTTAGTCAGCGCGAGAGCGTTACGGAGATGCTGAACAAGCTCCAGTGGCGGACACTTCAAGAAAGGCGTTACGCAATACGGAGAGGTTTATTATCGAAATTACGAGAGAGCACATTCCGGGAAGAGATGGGCAACATATTACTACCGCCCACATATATCTCGCGTAATGATCACAACGAAAAGATCCGAGAAATTAGAGCAAATACGGAGACTTACAAGCAGTCGTTCTTTCCACGCACAATTCGTGAATGGAACAGGGAAGGGGGGATCAGATAGTGGTACAATAAGTACCCTCCGCCACACACCGTAAGGTGGCTCGCGGAGTATAGATGTAGATGTAGATGTAGATGAAACACAGAAATTGCATCCGAATTTAATACAAAATGCACAATGCCGACTTAAGTACAAGAGGACTGACTCTCAAATTTTCAATGATTTCAACCTCTCCTGTGAGTCCAGTTTTAGATTCCGATGCTTCACTTTAGGTTTACTGTATCCCTTGGACCTTATTGACAATGAAACACAGAAATTGCATCCAAATTTAATACAAAAGCCACAATGCCGACTTAGGTACAAGAGGACTGACTCTCAAATTTTCAATGATTTGAACCTCTCCTGTGAGTCCAGTTTTAGATTCCGATGCTTCACTTCAGGTTTACTGTATCCCTCGGACCTTCTTATTGACGATGAAACACAGGAATTGCATCCGAATTTAATACAAAAGGCACAATGCCGACTTAAGTACAAGAGAACTGACACTATAACTTTCTATTATTTGATCCTCTCCTGTGAGTCAAGTTTTAGATTCCGATGCTTCACTTCAGGTTAACTGTATCGCTTGGACCTTCTTATTGACGATGATACAATGAAATTGCATCCGAATTTAATACAAAAGGCACAATGCCGACTGAAGTACAAGTTGACTGACACTATAACTTTCTATCATATGAACCACTCCTGTGAGTCAAGTTTTAGATTCCGATGCTTCACTTCAGGTGTACTGTATCCCTTGGACCTTCTTATTGACGATGAAACACATAAATTGCATCCGAATGTCATACAAAAAACACAATGCCGACTTAAGTACAAGATGACTGACACTATATCTTTCTATGATTTGAACCTCTCCTGTGAGTCCAGTTTTAGATTCCGATGCTTCAGTTCAGGTTTACTGTATACCTTGGACCTTCTTATTGACGATGAAACACAGAAATTGCATCCGAATTTTAAACAAAAGGCACAATGGCGACTTAAGTACAAGAGGACTGACACTCAAACTTTCTATGATTTGAACCTCTCCTGTGAGTCCAGTTTTAGATTCCGATGCATCACCTAAAGTTTGCTGTATCCCTTGGACCTTCTTACTGACGATGACACAAAGCAATTGCATCCGAATTTAATACAAAAGGCACAATGCCGACTTAAGTACAAGATGTCTGACACTCTAACTTTCTATGATTTGAACCTCTAATGTGAGTCCAGTTTTAGATTGCGTTGCTTCACTTCAGGTTAACTGTATCGCTTGGACGTTCTTATTGACGATGAAACACAGATATTGCATCCGAATTTAATACAAAAGTCACAATGCCGACGTAAGTACAAGAGGACCGAAACTCTAACTTTCGATGATTTAAACCTCTCCTGTGAGTCCAGTTTTAGATTCCGATGCTTCACTTCATGCTTACTGTATGCCTTGGACCTTCTTATTGACCATGAAACACAGAAATTGCATCAGAATTTGATACAGAAGGCACAATGCCGAGTTTAGTAAAAGAGCACTGACACTATAACTTTCTATGATATGAACCTCTCCTGTGAGTCAAGTTTTAGATTCCGATGCTACACTTCAGGTTTACTGTATACCTTGGACCTTCTTATTGACGATGAAACACAGAGATTGCATCCGAATATAATACAAAAGGCACAATGCCGACTTAAGTACAAGGTGACTGACACTCTAACCTTCTATGATTTGAACCTCTCCTGTGAGTTTAGTTTTAGATTCCGATGCTTCACTTCATGTTTACTGTATTCCTTGGACCTTCGTATTGACGATGAAACACAGAAATTGCATCCGAATTTAATGCAAAAAGAACAGTGCCGACTTCAGTACAAGAGGACTGACACTCTATCTTTCTATGGTATGAACCGCTCCTGTGAGTCCAGTTTTAGATTCCGATTCTTCACTTCAGGTTTACTGTATCGCTTGGTCCTTCTTATTGACGATGAAACACAGAAATTGCATCCGAATTTAATACAAAAGGCACAATGCCGGCTTAAGTACAAGAGGTCTGACACTCTAACCCTCTGTGATTTGAACCTCTCCTGTGAGTCCAGTTTTAGATTCCGATGCTTCACTTCAGGTTAACTGTATCCCTAGGACCTTCCTATTGACGATGAAACACAGAAATTGCATCCGAATTTAATACAAAAGGCACAATGCCGAATTAAGTACAAGAGGACTGACACTCTAACTCTCTATGATTTGAACCTCTCCTGTGAGTCGAGTTTTAGATTGCGATGTTTCACCTAAAGTTTACAGTATCCCTTGGACCTTCTTACTGACGATGACACACAGCAATTGCATCCGAATTTAATACAAAAAGCACAATGCCGACTTAAGTACAAGAGGACTGACACTATAACTTTCGACGATTTGAACCTCTCCTGTGAGTCCAGTTTTAGATTCCGATGTTTCACTTCAGGTTTACAGTATCCCTTCGACCTTATTGACGATGAAACACAGAAATTGCATGCGAACTTAATACAAAAGGCACAATGCCGACTTAAGTGCAAGAGGACTGACACTCAAATTTCCTATGATTTGAACCTCTCCTGTGAGTCCAGTTTTAGATTCCGATGCTTCACTTCAGGTTAACTGTATCCCTTGGACCTTCTTATTGACGATGAAACAGAAATTGCACCCGAATCAAATACAAAAGGCACAATGCTGACTTATGTACAAGTGTACTGACACTCTAACTTTCGATGATTTGTACGTCTCCTGTGAGTCCAGTTTTAGATTCCGATGCTTCACTTCAGGTTAACTGTATCCCTTGGACCTTCTTATTGACGATGAAACACAGAAATTGCATCCGAATTTAATACAAAAGGCACAATGCCGAATTAAGTACAAGAGGACTGACACTCTAACTCTCTATGATTTGAACCTCTCCGGTGAGTCCAGTTTTAGATTCCGATGCTTCACCTAAAGTTTACAGTATCCCTTGGACCTTCCTACTGACGATGACACACAGCAATTGCATCCGAATTTAATACAAAAACACAATGCCGACTTAAGTACAAGAGGACTGACACTCTAACTTTCTATGATTTGAACCTCTAATGTGAGTCCAGTTTTAGATTCCGTTGCTTCACTTGACTTTAACTGTATCGCTTGGACCTTCTTATTGACGATGAAACACAGAAATTGCATCCGAATTTAATACAAAAGGCACAATGCCGAATTAAGTACAAGAGGACTGACACTCTAACTCTCTATGATTTGAACCTCTCCGGTGAGTCCAGTTTTAGATTCCGATGCTTCACTTCAGGTTAACTGTATCCCTTGGACCTTCTTATTGACGATGAAACAGAAATTGCACCCGAATCAAATACAAAAGGCACAATGCTGACTTATGTACAAGTGTACTGACACTCTAACTTTCGATGATTTGTACGTCTCCTGTGAGTCCAGTTTTAGATTCCGATGCTTCACTTCAGGTTAACTGTATCCCTTGGACCTTCTTATTGACGATGAAACACAGAAATTGCATCCGAATTTAATACAAAAGGCACAATGCCGAATTAAGTACAAGAGGACCGACACTCTAACTCTCTATGATTTGAACCTCTCCGGTGAGTCCAGTTTTAGATTCCGATGCTTCACCTAAAGTTTACAGTATCCCTTGGACCTTCCTACTGACGATGACACACAGCAATTGCATCCGAATTTAATACAAAAACACAATGCCGACTTAAGTACAAGAGGACTGACACTCTAACTTTCTATGATTTGAACCTCTAATGTGAGTCCAGTTTTAGATTCCGTTGCTTCACTTGACTTTAACTGTATGCCTTGGACCTTCTTATTGCCGATGAAACACAGAATTTGCATCCGAATTTAATGCAAAAAGAACAATGAGGACTTCAGTACAAGAGGATTGACACTCTAACTTTCTATGGTATGAACCGCTAATGTGAGACCAGTTTTAGATTCCGATGCTTCACTTCAGGTTTACTGTATCGCTTGGACCTTCTTACTGAAGATGACACACAGCAATTGCATCCGAATTTAATACAAAAAGCACAATGCCGACTTAAGTACAAGAGGACTGACACTATAACTTTCGATGATTTGAACCTCTCCTGTGAGTCCAGTTTTAGATTCCGATGTTTCACTTCAGGTTTACAGTATCCCTTCGACCTTATTGACGATGAAACACAGAAATTGCATGCGAACTTAATACAAAAGGCACAATGCCGACTTAAGTGCAAGAGGACTGACACTCAAATTTCCTATGATTTGAACCTCTCCTGTGAGTCCAGTTTTAGCTTCCGATGCTTCACTTCAGGTTTACTGTATCCCTTGGACCTTCTTATTGACGATGAAACAGAAATTGCACCCGAATTTAATACAAAAGGCACAATGCTGACTTATGTACAAGTGTACTGACACTAACTTTCGATGATTTGAACGTCTCCTGTGAGTCCAGTTTTAGATTCCGATGCTTCACTTCAGGTTAACTGTATCCCTTGGACCTTCTTATTGACGATGAAACACAGAAATTGCATCCGAATTTAACACAAAAGGCACAATGCCGAATTAAGTACAAGAGGACTGACACTCTAACTCTCTATGATTTGAACCTCTCCGGTGAGTCCAGTTTTAGATTCCGATGCTTCACCTAAAGTTTACAGAATCCCTTGGACATTCCTACTGACGATGACACACAGCAATTGCATCCAAAATTAATACAAAAACACAATGCCGACTTAAGTACAAGAGGACTGACACTCTAACTTTCTATGATTTGAACCTCTAATGTGAGTCCAGTTTTAGATTCCGTTGCTTCACTTTACTTTAACTGTATCGCTTGGACCTTCTTATTGACGATGAAACACAGAAATTGCATCCGAATTTAATACAAAAGGCACAATGCCGACTTAAGTACAAGAGGTCTGACACTCTAACCCTCTATGATTTGAACGTCTCCTGTGAGTCCAGTTTTAGATTCCGATGCTTCACTTCAGGTTAACTGTATCCCTAGGACCTTCTTATTGACGATGAAACACAGAAATTGCATCCGAATTTAATACAAAAGGCACAATGCCGATTTAAGTACAAGAGGACTGACCCTCTAACTCTCTATGATTTGAACCTCTCCTGTGAGTCCAGTTCTAGATTGCGATGGTTCACCTAAAGTTTACAGTATAACTTGGACCTTCTTACTGACGATGACACACAGCAATTGCATCCGAATTTAATACAAAAGGCACAATGCCGATTTAAGTACAAGAGGACTGACACTATAACTTTCGATGATTTGACCCTCTCCTGTGAGTCCAGTTTTAGATTCCGATGTTTCACTTCTGGTTTACAGTATCCCTTCGACCTTATTGACGATGAAACACAGAAATTGCATGCGAACTTAATACAAAAGGCACAATGCCAACTTAAGTACAAGAGGACTGACACTCAAATTTCCTATGATTTGAACCTCTCCTGTGAGTCCAGTTTTAGATTCCGATGCTTCACTTGAGGTTTACTGTATCCCTTGGACCTTCTTATTGACGATGAAACACAGAAATTGCATCCGAATTTAATACAAAAGGCACAATGCCGACTTAAGTACAAGAGGTCTGACACTGTAACCCGTTATGATTTGAACCTCTCCTGTGAGTCCACTTTTAGATTCCGATGCTTCACCTAAAGTTTGCTGTATCCCTTGGACCTTCTTACTGACGATGACACACAGCAATTGCATCCGAATTTAATACAAAAGTCACAATGCCGACTTAAGTACAAGAGGACTGACACTCTAACTTTCTATGATTTGAACCTCTAATGTGAGTCCAGTTTTAGATTCCGTTGCTTCACTTCAGGTTAACTGTATCGTTTGGACCTTCTTATTGACGATGAAACACAGAAATTACATCTGAATTTAATACAAATGGCACAATGCCGACTTAAGTACAAGAGGAGTGACACTCTGACTTTCTATGATTTGAACCTCTAATGTGAGTCCATTTTTAGATTCCGTTGCTTCACTTCAGGTTAACTGTATCGCTTGGACCTTCTTATTGACGATGAGACACAGAAATTGCATCCGAATTTAATACAAAAAGCACAATGCCGACGTAAGTACAAGAGGACTGAAACTTTAGCTTTCGATGATTTAAACCTCTCCTGTGAGTCCAGTTTTAGATTCCGATGCTTCACTTCAGGTTTACTTTATGCCATGGACCTTCTTATTGCCCATGAAACACAGAAATTGCATCAGAATTAACTACAAAAGGCACAATGCCGAGTTAAGTACATGAGCACTGACACTATAACTTTATATGATATGAACCTCTCCTGTGAGTCAAGTTTTAGATTCCGATGCTTCACTTCAGGTTTACTATATACCTTGGAACTTCTTATTGACGATGAAACACAGAAATTGCATCCGAATATAATACAAACGGCACAATGCCGACTTAAGTACAAGATGACTGACACTCTAACTTTCTATGATTTGAACCTCTACTGTGAGTCCAGTTTTAGATTCCGATGCTTCACTTCAGGTTAACTGTATCGTTTGGACCTTCTTATTGACGATGAAACACAGAAATTGCATCCGAATTTAATACAAAATGCACAATGCCGACTTAAGTACAAGAGGACTGACACTCTAACTTTCTATGATTTGAACCTCTCCTGTGAGTCCGGTTTTAGATTCCGATGCTTCACTTCAGGTTTACTGTATCCCTTGGACCTTGCTATTGACGATGAAACACAGAAATTGCATCAGAATTTAATACAAAAGGCACAATGCCGAGTTAAGTACAAGAGCACTGACACTATAACTTTCTATGATATGAACCTCTCCTGTGAGCCACGTTTTAGATTCCGATGCTTCACTTCAGGTTTACTGTATCCCTTGGACCTTCTTATTGACGATTAAACACAGAAATTGCATCCGAATGTAATACAAAAAACACAATGCCGACTTGACTACAAGATGACTGACACTATAACTTTCGATGATTTGAACCTCTCCTGTGAGTCCAGTTTTAGATTACGATGTTTCACTTCAGGTTTACAGTATCCCTCCGACTTTATTGACGATGAAACACAGAAATTGCATGCGAACTTAATACAAAAGGCACATTGCCGACTTAAGTACAAGAGGACTGACACTCAAATTTCCTATGATTTGAACCTCTCCTGTGAGTCCAGTTTTACAGTCCGATGCTTCACTTCAGGTTTATTGTATCCCTTGGACCTTCTTATAGACGATGAAACACATAAATTGCATCCGAATTTATTAGAAATGGCACATTGCCGACATAAGTACAAGAGGACTGACACTCTAATTTTCGATGATTTTAACCTCAACTGTGAGTCCAGTTTTAGCTTCCGATGCTGCACTTCAGGTTTTCTGTATCCCTTGGACCTTCTTATTGACGATGAAACAGAAATTGCACCCGAATTTAATACAAAAGGCACAATTCTGACTTAAGTACAAGTGGACTGACACTCTAACTTTCGATGATCTGAACCTCTCCTGTGAGTCCAGTTTTAGATTCCGATGCTTCACTTCAGGTTAACTGTATCGCTTGGACCTTCTTATTGACCATGAAACACAGCAATTGCATCAGAATTTGATACAAACAGCACAATGCCGAGTTAAGTACAAGAGCACTGACACTATAACTTTCTATGATATGAACATCTCCTGTGAGTCAAGTTTTAGATTCCGATGCTTTACTTCAGGTTTACTATATACCTTGGACCTTCTTATTGACGATGAAACACAGAAATTGCATCCGAGTATATTACAAAAGGCACAATGCAGACTTAAGTACAAGATGACTCACACTCTATCTTTCTATGATTTGAACCTCTCCTGTGAGTCCAGTTTTAGATTCCGATGCTTCACTTCAGGTTAGCTGTATACCTTGGTAATTCTTATTGACGATGAGACACAGTAATTGCATCCGAATTTAATACAAAAGGCACAATGCCGAATTATGTACAAGAGGACTGACACTCTAACTCTCTATGATTTGAACCTCTACTGTGAGTCCAGTTTTAGATTCCGATGCTTCACCTAAAGTTTACAGTATCCCTTGGACCTTCTTACTGACGATGACACACAGCTATTGCATCCGAATTTAATACAAAAAGCACAATGCCGACTTAAGTACAAGAGGACTGACACTCTAACTTTCTATGATTTGAACCTCTAATGTGAGTCCAGTTTTAGATTCCGTTGCTTCACTTTACTTTAACTGTATCGCTTGGACCTTCTTATTGACGATGAAACACAGAAATTGCATCCGAATTTAATACAAAAGGCACAATGGTGACGTAAGTACAAGAGGACTGAAGCTCTAACTTTCGATGATTTAAACCTCTCCTGTGAGTCCAGTTTTAGATTCCGATGCTTCACTTCAGTTTTACTGTATGCCTTGGACCTTCTTACTGACGATGAAACACAGAAATTGCATCAGAATTTAATACAAAAGGCACAATGCCGAGTTAAGTACAAGAGCACTGACACTATAACTTTCTATGATATGAACCTATCCTGTGAGTCACGTTTTAGATTCCGATGCTTCACTTCAGGTTTACTATATCCCTTGGACCTTCTTATTGACGATGAAACCCAGAAATTGCATTCGAATTTAATACAAAAGGCACAATGCCGGCTTAAGTACAAGATCACTGACACTATAACTTTCTATCATATGAACCACTCCTGTGAGTCAAGTTATAGATTCCGATGCTTCTCTTCAGGTTACTGTATCCCTTGGACCATCTTATTGACGATGAAACACAGAAATTGCATCCGAATGTAATACAAAAAACACAATGTCCACTTGAGTACAAGATGACTGACACTATAACTTTCGATGATTTGAACCTCTAATGTGAGTCCAGTTTTAGATTCCGTTGCTTCACTTCAGGTTAACTGTATCGCTTGGACCTTCCTATTGACGATGAAACACAGAAATTGCATTCGAATTTAATACAAAAGGCACAATGCCGGCTTAAGTACAAGATGACTGACACTATAACTTTCTATCATATGAACCACTCCTGTGAGTCAAGTTATAGATTCCGATGCTTCTCTTCAGGTTTACAGTATCCCTTCGACCTTCTTATTGACGATGAAACACAGAAATTGCATGCGAACGTAATACAAAAGGCATAATGCCGACTTAAGTACAAGAGTACTGACACTCAAATTTCCTATGATTTGAACCTCTCCTGTGAGTCCAGTTTTAGGTTCCGATGCTTCACTTCAGGTTTACTGTATCCCTTAGACCTTCTTATTGACGATGAAACACAGAAATTGCAACGGAATTTAAGACAAAAGGCACAATGCCGACTTAAATACAAGGGGACTGACACTCTCACTTTCGATGATTGTAACCTGTCCTGTGAGTCCAGTTTTAGAGTCCGATGCTTCACTTCAGGTTTACTGTATCCCTTGGACCTTCTTGTTGACGATGAAACACAGAAATTGCATTCGAATTTAATACAAAATGCACAATGCCGACTTAAGTACAAGAGGACTAACACTCTAACTCTCTATGATTTGAACCTCTCCGGTGAGTCCAGTTTTAGATTCCGATGCTTCACCTAAAGTTTACAGAATCCCTTGGACCTTCCTACTGACGATGACACACAGCAATTGCATCCGAATTTAATACAAAAACACAATGCCGACTTAAGTACAAGAGGACTGACACTCTAACTTTCTATGATTTGAACCTCTAATGTGAGTCCAGTTTTAGATTCCGTTGCTTCACTTTACTTTAACTGTATCGCTTGGACCTTCTTATTGACGATGAAACACAGAAATTGCATCCGAATTTAATACAAAAGGCACAATGCCGACTTAAGTACAAGAGGTCTGACACTCTAACCCTCTATGATTTGAACCTCTCCTGTGAGTCCAGTTTTAGATTCTGATGCTTCACTTCAGGTTAACTGTATCCCTAGGACCTTCTTATTTACGATGAAACACAGAAATTGCATCCGAATTTAATACAAAAGGCACAATGCCGATTTAAGTACAAGAGGACTGACACTCTAACTCTCTATGATTTGAACCTCTCCTGTGAGTCCAGTTTTAGATTGCGATGCTTCACCTAAAGTTTACAGTATAACTTGGACCTTCTTACTGACGATGACACACAGCAATTGCATCCGAATTTAATACAAAAGGCACAATGCCGATATAAGTACAAGAGGACTGACACTATAACTTTCGATGATTTGAACCTCTCCTGTGAGTCCAGTTTTAGATTCCGATGTTTCACTTCTGGTTTACAGTATCCCTTCGACCTTATTGACGATGAAACACAGAAATTGCATGCGAACTTAATACAAAAGGCACAATGCCAACTTAAGTACAAGAGGACTGACACTCAAATTTCCTATGATTTGAACCTCTCCTGTGAGTCCAGTTTTAGATTCCGATGCTTCACTTGAGGTTTACTGTATCCCTTGGACCTTCTTATTGACGATGAAACACAGAAATTGCATCCGAATTTAATACAAAAGGCACAATGCCGACTTAAGTACAAGACGTCTGACACTGTAACCCGTTATGATTTGAACCTCTCCTGTGAGTCCAGTTTTAGATTCCGATGCTTCACCTAATGTTTGCTGTATCCCTTGGACCTTCTTACTGACGATGACACACAGCAATTGCATCCGAATTTAATACAAAAGTCACAATGCCGACTTAAGTACAAGAGGACTGACACTCTAACTTTCTATGATTTGAACCTCTAATGTGAGTCCAGTTTTAGATTCCGTTGCTTCACTTCAGGTTAACTGTATCGTTTGGACCTTCTTACTGACGATGAAACACAGAAATTACATCTGAATTTAATACAAATGGCACAATGCCGACTTAAGTACAAGAGGAGTGACACTCTGACGTTCTATGATTTGAACCTCAAATGTGAGTCCATTTTTAGATTCCGTTGCTTCACTTCAGGTTAACTGCATCGCTTGGACCTTCTAATTGACGATGAAACACAGAAATTGCATCCGAATTTAATACAAAAAGCACGATGCCGACGTAAGTACAAAAGGACTGAAACTTTAGCTTTCGATGATTTAAACCTCTCCTGTGAGTCCAGTTTTAGATTCCGATGCTTCACTTCAGGTTTACTTTATGCCATGGACCTTCTTATTGACCATGAAACACAGAAATTGCATCAGAATTAACTACAAAAGGCACAATGCCGAGTTAAGTACATGAGCACTGACACTATGACTTTATATGATATGAACCTCTCCTGTGAGTCAAGTTTTAGATTCCGATGCTTCACTTCAGGTTTACTATATACCTTGGAACTTCTTATTGACGATGAAACACAGAAATTGCATCCGAATATAATACAAACGGCACAATGCCGACTTAAGTACAAGATGACTGACACTCTAACTTTCTATGATTTGAACCTCTACTGTGAGTCCAGTTTTAGATTCCGATGCTTCACTTCAGGTTAACTGTATCGTTTGGACCTTCTTATTGACGATGAAACACAGAAATTGCATCCGAATTTAATACAAAATGCACAATGCCGACTTATGTACAAGAGGACTGACACTCTAACTTTCTATGATTTGAACCTCTCCTGTGAGTCCGGTTTTAGATTCCGATGCTTCACTTCAGGTTTACTGTATCCCTTGGACCTTGCTATTGACGATGAAACACAGAAATTGCATCAGAATTTAATACAAAAGGCACAATGCCGAGTTAAGTACAAGAGCACTGACACTATAACTTTCTATGATATGAACCTCTCCTGTGAGCCACGTTTTAGTTTCTGATGCTTCACTTCAGGTTTACTGTATCCCTTGGACCTTCTTATTGACGATTAAACACAGAAATTGCATCCGAATGTAATACAAAAAACACAATGCCGACTTGAGTACAAGATGACTGACACTATAACTTTCGATGATTTGAACCTCTCCTGTGAGTCCAGTTTTAGATTCCGATGTTTCACTTCAGGTTTACAGTATCCCTTCGACTTTATTGACGATGAAACACAGAAATTGCATGCGAACTTAATACAAAAGGCACAATGCCGACTTAAGTACAAGAGGAGTGACACTCAAATTTCCTATGATTTGAACCTCTCCTGTGAGTCCAGTTTTACATTCCGATGCTTCACTTCAGGTTTACTGTATCCCTTGGACCTTCTTATAGACGATGAAACACAGAAATTGCATCCGAATTTATTAGAAATGGCACATTGCCGACATAAGTACAAGAGGACTGACACTCTAATTTTCGATGATTTGAACCTCAACTGTGAGTCCAGTTTTAGCTTCCGATGCTTCACTTCAGGTTTTCTGTATCCCTTGGACCTTCTTATTGACGATGAAACAGAAATTGCACCCGAATTTAATACAAAAGGCACAATGCCGACTTAAGTACAAGATGACTCACACTCTATCTTTCTATGATTTGAACCTCTCCTGTGAGTCCAGTTTTAGATTCCGATGCTTCACTTCAGGTTAGCTGTATACCTTGGACCTTCTTATTGACGATGAGACACAGTAATTGCATCCGAATTTAATACAAAAGGCACAATGCCGAATTAAGTACAAGAGGACTGACACTCTAACTCTCTATGATTTGAACCTCTACTGTGAGTCCAGTTTTAGATTCCGATGCTTCACCTAAAGTTTACAGTATCCCTTGGACCTTCTTACTGACGATGACACACAGCTATTGCATCCGAATTTAATACAAAAAGCACAATGCCGACTTAAGTACAAGAGGACTGACACTCTAACTTTCTATGATTTGAACCTCTAATGTGAGTCCAGTTTTAGATTCCGTTGCTTCACTTTACTTTAACTGTATCGCTTGGACCTTCTTATTGACGATGAAACACAGAAATTGCATCCGAATTTAATACAAAAGGCACAATGGTGACGTAAGTACAAGAGGGTTGAAGCTCTAACTTTCGATGATTTAAACCTCTCCTGTGAGTCCAGTTTTAGATTCCGATGCTTCACTTCAGTTTTACTGTATGCCTTGGACCTTCTTACTGACGATGAAACACAGAAATTGCATCAGAATTTAATACAAAAGGCACAATGCCGAGTTAAGTACAAGAGCACTGACACTATAACTTTCTATGATATGAACCTCTCCTGTGAGTCACGTTTTAGATTCCGATGCTTCACTTCAGGTTTACTATATCCCTTGGACCTTTTTATTGACGATGAAACCCAGAAATTGCATTCGAATTTAATACAAAAGGCACAATGCCGGCTTAAGTACAAGATCACAGACACTATAACTTTCTATCATATGAACCACTCCTGTGAGTCAAGTTATAGATTCCGATGCTTCTCTTCAGGTTTACTGTATCCCTTGGACCTTCTTAATGACGATGAAACACAGAAATTGCAACCGAATGTAATACAAAAAACACAATGTCGACTTGAGTACAAGATGACTGACACTATAACTTTCGATGATTTGAACCTCTAATGTGAGTCCAGTTTTAGATTCCGTTGCTTCACTTCAGGTTAACTGTATCGCTTGGACCTTCCTATTGACGATGAAACACAGAAATTGCATTCGAATTTAATACAAAAGGCACAATGCCGGCTTAAGTACAAGATGACTGACACTATAACTTTCTATCATATGAACCACTCCTGTGAGTCAAGTTATAGATTCCGATGCTTCTCTTCAGGTTTACAGTATCCCTTCGACCTTCTTATTGACGATGAAACACAGAAATTGCATGCGAACGTAATACAAAAGGCACAATGCCGACTTAAGTACAAGAGGACTGACACTCAAATTTCCTATGATTTGAACCTCTCCTGTGAGTCCAGTTTTAGGTTCCGATGCTTCACTTCAGGTTTACTGTATCCCTTAGACCTTCTTATTGACGATGAAACACAGAAATTGCACCGGAATTTAAGACAAAAGGCACAATGCCGACTTAAATACAAGGGGACTGACACTCTCACTTTCGATGATTGTAACCTGTCCTGTGAGTCCAGTTTTAGAGTCCGATGCTTCACTTCCGGTTTACTGTATCCCTTGGACCTTCTTGTTGGCGATGAAACACAGAAATTGCATTCGAATTTAATACAAAATGCACAATGCCGACTTAAGTACAAGAGGACGGACACTCTAACTTTCTATGATTTGAACCTCTCCTGTGAGTCCGGTTTTAGATTCCGATGCTTCACTTGATGTTTACTGCATCCCTTGGACCTTCTTATTGACGATGAAACACAGAAATTGAATCCGAATTTATTAGAAATGGCACATTGCCGATATGTACAAGAGGACTGACACTCTAACTTTCGATGATTTGAACCTCAACTGTGAGTCCAGTTTTAGCTTCCGATGCTTCACTTCAGGATTTCTGTATCCCTTGGACCTCCTTATTGACGATGAAACAGAAATTGCACCCGAATTTAATACAAAAGGCACAATGCTGACTTAAGTACAAGTGGACTGACACTCTAACTTTCGATGATCTGAACCTCTCCTGTGAGTCCAGTTTTAGATTCCGATGCTTCACTTCAGGTTAACTGTATCGCTTGGACCTTCTTATTGACGATGAAACACAGAAATTGCATCCGAATTTAATACAAAAAGCACAATGCCGAATTAAGTACAAGAGGACTGACACTCTAACACTCTATGATTTGAACCTCTCCTGTGTGTCCAGTTTTAGATTCCGATGCTTCACCTAAAGTTTGCTGCATCCCTTGGACCTTCTTACGGACGATAACACACGGCAATTGCATCCGAATTTAATACAAAAGGCACAATGCCGACTTAAGTACAAGAGGACTGACACTCTAACTTTCTATGATTTGAACCTCTAATGTGAGTCCAGTTTTAGATTCCGTTGCTTCACTTCAGGTTAACTGTATCGCTTGGACCTTCTTATTGACGATGAAACACAGAAATTGCATCCGAATTTAATACAAAAGGCACAATGCCGACGTAAGTACAAGAGGACTGAAACTCTAACTTTCGATGATTTAAACCTCTCCTGTAAGTCCAGTTTTAGATTCCGATGCTTCACTTCCGGCTTACTGTATGCCTTGGACCTTCTTATTGACCATGAAACACAGAAATTGCAGCAGAATTTGATACAAACAGCACAATGCCGAGTTAAGTACAAGAGCAATGACACTATATTTTTCTATGATATGAACATCTCCTGTGAGTCAAGTTTTAGATTCCGATGCTTCACTTCAGGTTTACTATATACCTTCGACCTTCTTATGGACGATGAAACACAGAAATTGCATCCGAGTATAATACAAAAGGCACAATGCCGACTTAAGCACAAGATGACTCACACTCTATCTTTCTATGATTTGAACCTCTCCTGTGAGTCCAGTTTTTGATTCCGATGCTTCACTTCAGGTTAAATGTATTCCTTGGACCTTCTTATTTACGATGAAACACAGAAATTGCATCCGAACTTAATACAAAAGGCACAATGCCGAATTAAGTACAAGAGGACTGACACTCTAACTCTCTATGATTTGAACCTCTACTGTGAGTCCAGTTTTAGATTCCGATGCTTCACCTAAAGTTTACAGTATCCCTTGGACCGTCTTACTGACGATGACACACAGCTAGTGCATCTGAATTTAATACAAAAAGCACAATGCCGACTTTTCAAGAGGACTAACACTCTAACTTTCTATGATTTGAACCTCCAATGTGAGTTTAGTTTTAGATTCCGCTGCTTCACTTTACTTTAACTGTATCGCTTGGACCTTCTTATTGACGATGAAACACAG
The DNA here is from genome assembly GCF_021461395.2 of Schistocerca americana. NCBI lineage: Eukaryota > Metazoa > Arthropoda > Insecta > Orthoptera > Acrididae > Schistocerca > Schistocerca americana. The sequence continues at coordinate 36,470,009 of NC_060128.1, forward strand.
AAATTGCATCTGAATTTAATACAAAAGTCACAATGGCGACGTAAGTACAAGAGGACTGAAACTCTAACTTTCGATGATTTAAACCTCTCCTGTGAGTCCAGTTTTAGATTCCGATGCCTCACTTCAGTTTTACTGGATGCCTTGGACCTTCTTATTGACGATGAAACACAGAAATTGCATCCGAATGTAATACAAAAGGCTGTATGCCGACTTAAGTACAAGAGGTCTGACACTCTAACCCTCAATGATTTGAACCTCTCCTGTGAGTCCAGTTTTAGATTCCGATTCTTCACTTGAGGTTTACTGTATCCCTTGGACCTTCTTATTGACGATGAAACACAGAAATTGCATCCGAATTTAATACAAAAGGCACAATGCCGACTTAAGTACAAGAGGTCTGACACTGTAACCCGTTATGATTTGAACCTCTCCTGTGAGTCCAGTTTTAGATTCCGATGCATCACTTCAGGTTAACTGTATCCCTTGGACCTTTTTATTGACGATGAAACACATAAATTGCATCCGAATTTAATACAAAAGGCACAATGCCGAATTAAGTACAAGAGGGCTGACACCCTAGCTCTCTATGATTTGAACCTCTCCTGTGAGTCCAGTTTTAGATTCCGATGCTTCACTTGAGGTTTACTGTATCCCTTGGACCTTCTTATTGACGATGAAACACAGAAATTGCATCCGAATTTAATACAAAAGGCACAATGCCGACTTAAGTACAAGAGGTCTGACACTCTAACTTTCTATGATTTGAACCACTCCTGTGAGTTTAGTTTTAGATTCCGATGCTTCACTTCAGGTTTACTGTATTCCTTGGACCTTCGTATTGACGATGAAACACAGAAATTGCATCCGAATTTAATGCAAAAATAACAGTGCCGACTTCAGTTTAAGAGGACTGACACTCTAACTTTCTATGGTATGAACCGCTCCTGTGAGTCCAGTTTTAGATTCCGATGCTTCACTTCAGGTTTACTGTATCGCTTGGTCCTTCTTGTTGACGATGAAACACAGAAATTGCATCCGAATTTAATACAAAAGGCACAATGCCGACTTAAGTACAAGAGGTCTGACACTCTAACCCTCTATGATTTGAACCTCTCCTGTGAGTCCAGTTTTAGATTCCGATGCTTCACTTCAGGTTAACTGTATCCCTAGGACCTTCTTATTGACGATGAAACACAGAAATTGCATCCAAATTTAATACAAAAGGCACAATGCCGATTTAAGTACAAGAGGACTGACACTCTAACTCTCTATGATTTGAACCTCTCCTGTGAGTCCAGTTTTAGATTGCGATGTTTCACCTAAAGTTTACAGTATCCCTTGGACCTTCTTACTGACGATGACACACAGCAATTGCATCCGAATTTAATACAAAAAGCACAATGCCGACTTAAGTACAAGAGGACTGACACCATAACTTTCGATGATTTGAACCTCTCCTGTGAGTCCAGTTTTAGATTCTGATGTTTTACATCAGGTTTACTGTATCCCTTGGACCTTCTTATTGACGATGAAACAGAAATTGCACCCGAATTTAATACAAAAGGCACAATGCTGACTTATGTACAAGTGTACTGACACACTAACTTTCGATGATTTGTACGTCTCCTGTGAGTCCAGTTTTAGATTCCGATGCTTCACTTCAGGTTAACTGTATCCCTTGGACCTTCTTATTGACGATGAAACACGGAAATTGCATCAGAATTTAATACAAAAGGCACAATGCCGAGTTAAGTACAAGAGCACTGACACTATAACTTTCTATGATATGAACCTCTCCTGTGAGTCACGTTTTAGATTCCGATGCTTCACTTCAGGTTTACTATATCCCTTGGCCCTTTTTATTGACGATGAAACACAGAAATTGCATTCGAATTTAATACAAAAGGCACAATGCCGGCTTAAGTATAAGATGACTGACACTATAACTTTCTATCATATGAACCACTCCTGTGAGTCAAGTTATAGATTACGATGCTTCTCTTCAGGTTTACTGTATCCCTTGGACCTTCTTATTGACGATGAAACACAGAAATTGCATCCGAATGTAATACAAAAAACACAATGCCGACTTGAGTACAAGATGACTGACACTATAACTTTCGATGATTTGAACCTCTAATGAGAGTCCAGTTTTGGATTCCGTTGCTTCACTTCAGGTTAACTGTATCGTTTGGACCTTCTTATTGACGATGAAACACAGAAATTGCATTCGAATTTAATACAAAATGCACAATGCCGACTTAAGTACAAGAGGACTGACACTCTAATTTTCTATGATTTGAACCTCACCTGTGAGTCCGGTTTTAGATTCTGATGCTTCACTTGAGGTTTACTGCATCCCTTGCACCTTCTTATTGACGATGAAACACAGAAATTGCATCCGAATGTAATACAAAAGGCAGTATGCCGACTTAAGTACAAGAGGTCTGACACTCTAACCCTCAATGATTTGAACCTCTCCTGTGAGTCCAGTTTTAGATTCCGTTGCTTCACTTTACTTTAACTGTATCGCTTGGACCTTCTTATTGACGATGAAACACAGAAATTGCATCCGAATTTAATACAAAAAGCACAATGCCGACGTAAGTACAAGAGGACTGAAACTCTAACTTTCGATGATTTAAACCTCTCCTGTGAGTACAGTTTTAGATTCCGATGCTTCAATTCAGTTTTACTGTATGCCTTGGACCTTCATATTGACGATGAAACACAGAAATAGCATCAGAATTTAATACAAAAGGAACAATGCCGGCTTAAGTACAAGATGACTGACACTATAACTTTCTATCATATGAACCACTCCTGTGAGTCAAGTTATAGATTCCGATGCTTCACTTCAGCTTTACTGTATCCCTTGGACCTTCTTATAGACGATGAAACACAGAAATTGTATCCGAATTTCTTAGAAATGGCACATTGCCGACATAAGTACAAGAGGACTGACACTATAACTTTCGATTATTTGAACCTCTCCTGTGAGTCCAGTTTTACCTTCCGATGCTTCACTTCAGGTTTACTGTATCCCTTGGACCTTCTTACTGACGATGAAACAGAAATTGCATCCGAATTTAATACAAAAGGCACAATGCTGACTTAAGTACTAGTAGACTGACACTCTAACTTTCGATGATCTGAACCTCTCCGGTCAGTCCAGTTTAAAATTCCGATGCTTCACTTCAGGTTTACTGTATCCCTTGGACCTTCTTATTGACGATGAAACACAGAAATTGCATCAGAATTTAATACAAAAGGCACAATGCCGAGTTAAGTACAAGAGCACTGAAACTATAACTTTCTATGATATGAACCTCTCCTGTGAGTCACGTTTTAGATTCCGATGCTTCACTTCAGGTTTACTATATCCCTTGGCCCTTTTTATTGACGATGAAACACAGAAATTGCATTCGAATTTAATACAAAAGGCACAATGCCGGCTTAAGTATAAGATGACTGACACTATAACTTTCTATCATATGAACCACTCCTGTGAGTCAAGTTATAGATTACGATGCTTCTCTTCAGGTTTACTGTATCCCTTGGACCTTCTTATTGACGATGAAACACAGAAATTGCATCCGAATGTAATACAAAAAACACAATGCCGACTTGAGTACAAGATGACTGACACTATAACTTTCGATGATTTGAACCTCTAATGAGAGTCCAGTTTTGGATTCCGTTGCTTCACTTCAGGTTAACTGTATCGTTTGGACCTTCTTATTGACGATGAAACACAGAAATTGCATTCGAATTTAATACAAAATGCACAATGGCGACTTAAGTACAAGAGGACTGACACTCTAATTTTCTATGATTTGAACCTCACCTGTGAGTCCGGTTTTAGATTCTGATGCTTCACTTGAGGTTTACTGCATCCCTTGCACCTTCTTATTGACGATGAAACACAGAAATTGCATCCGAATGTAATACAAAAGGCTGTATGCCGACTTAAGTACAAGAGGTCTGACACTCTAACCCTCAATGATTTGAACCTCTCCTGTGAGTCCAGTTTTAGATTCCGATTCTTCACTTGAGGTTTACTGTATCCCTTGGACCTTCTTATTGACGATGAAACACAGAAATTGCATCCGAATTTAATACAAAAGGCACAATGCCGACTTAAGTACAAGAGGTCTGACACTGTAACCCGTTATGATTTGAACCTCTCCTGTGAGTCCAGTTTTAGATTCCGATGCATCACTTCAGGTTAACTGTATCCCTTGGACCTTTTTATTGACGATGAAACACATAAATTGCATCCGAATTTAATACAAAAGGCACAATGCCGAATTAAGTACAAGAGGGCTGACACCCTAGCTCTCTATGATTTGAACCTCTCCTGTGAGTCCAGTTTTAGATTCCGATGCTTCACTTGAGGTTTACTGTATCCCTTGGACCTTCTTATTGACGATGAAACACAGAAATTGCATCCGAATTTAATACAAAAGGCACAATGCCGACTTAAGTACAAGAGGTCTGACACTCTAACTTTCTATGATTTGAACCACTCCTGTGAGTTTAGTTTTAGATTCCGATGCTTCACTTCAGGTTTACTGTATTCCTTGGACCTTCGTATTGACGATGAAACACAGAAATTGCATCCGAATTTAATGCAAAAATAACAGTGCCGACTTCAGTTTAAGAGGACTGACACTCTAACTTTCTATGGTATGAACCGCTCCTGTGAGTCCAGTTTTAGATTCCGATGCTTCACTTCAGGTTTACTGTATCGCTTGGTCCTTCTTGTTGACGATGAAACACAGAAATTGCATCCGAATTTAATACAAAAGGCACAATGCCGACTTAAGTACAAGAGGTCTGACACTCTAACCCTCTATGATTTGAACCTCTCCTGTGAGTCCAGTTTTAGATTCCGATGCTTCACTTCAGGTTAACTGTATCCCTAGGACCTTCTTATTGACGATGAAACACAGAAATTGCATCCAAATTTAATACAAAAGGCACAATGCCGATTTAAGTACAAGAGGACTGACACTCTAACTCTCTATGATTTGAACCTCTCCTGTGAGTCCAGTTTTAGATTGCGATGTTTCACCTAAAGTTTACAGTATCCCTTGGACCTTCTTACTGACGATGACACACAGCAATTGCATCCGAATTTAATACAAAAAGCACAATGCCGACTTAAGTACAAGAGGACTGACACCATAACTTTCGATGATTTGAACCTCTCCTGTGAGTCCAGTTTTAGATTCTGATGTTTTACATCAGGTTTACTGTATCCCTTGGACCTTCTTATTGACGATGAAACAGAAATTGCACCCGAATTTAATACAAAAGGCACAATGCTGACTTATGTACAAGTGTACTGACACACTAACTTTCGATGATTTGTACGTCTCCTGTGAGTCCAGTTTTAGATTCCGATGCTTCACTTCAGGTTAACTGTATCCCTTGGACCTTCTTATTGACGATGAAACACGGAAATTGCATCAGAATTTAATACAAAAGGCACAATGCCGAGTTAAGTACAAGAGCACTGACACTATAACTTTCTATGATATGAACCTCTCCTGTGAGTCACGTTTTAGATTCCGATGCTTCACTTCAGGTTTACTATATCCCTTGGCCCTTTTTATTGACGATGAAACACAGAAATTGCATTCGAATTTAATACAAAAGGCACAATGCCGGCTTAAGTATAAGATGACTGACACTATAACTTTCTATCATATGAACCACTCCTGTGAGTCAAGTTATAGATTACGATGCTTCTCTTCAGGTTTACTGTATCCCTTGGACCTTCTTATTGACGATGAAACACAGAAATTGCATCCGAATGTAATACAAAAAACACAATGCCGACTTGAGTACAAGATGACTGACACTATAACTTTCGATGATTTGAACCTCTAATGAGAGTCCAGTTTTGGATTCCGTTGCTTCACTTCAGGTTAACTGTATCGTTTGGACCTTCTTATTGACGATGAAACACAGAAATTGCATTCGAATTTAATACAAAATGCACAATGCCGACTTAAGTACAAGAGGACTGACACTCTAATTTTCTATGATTTGAACCTCACCTGTGAGTCCGGTTTTAGATTCTGATGCTTCACTTGAGGTTTACTGCATCCCTTGCACCTTCTTATTGACGATGAAACACAGAAATTGCATCCGAATGTAATACAAAAGGCAGTATGCCGACTTAAGTACAAGAGGTCTGACACTCTAACCCTCAATGATTTGAACCTCTCCTGTGAGTCCAGTTTTAGATTCCGTTGCTTCACTTTACTTTAACTGTATCGCTTGGACCTACTTATTGACGATGAAACACAGAAATTGCATCCGAATTTAATACAAAAAGCACAATGCCGACGTAAGTACAAGAGGACTGAAACTCTAACTTTCGATGATTTAAACCTCTCCTGTGAGTACAGTTTTAGATTCCGATGCTTCAATTCAGTTTTACTGTATGCCTTGGACCTTCATATTGACGATGAAACACAGAAATAGCATCAGAATTTAATACAAAAGGAACAATGCCGGCTTAAGTACAAGATGACTGACACTATAACTTTCTATCATATGAACCACTCCTGTGAGTCAAGTTATAGATTCCGATGCTTCACTTCAGCTTTACTGTATCCCTTGGACCTTCTTATAGACGATGAAACACAGAAATTGTATCCGAATTTCTTAGAAATGGCACATTGCCGACATAAGTACAAGAGGACTGACACTATAACTTTCGATTATTTGAACCTCTCCTGTGAGTCCAGTTTTACCTTCCGATGCTTCACTTCAGGTTTACTGTATCCCTTGGACCTTCTTACTGACGATGAAACAGAAATTGCATCCGAATTTAATACAAAAGGCACAATGCTGACTTAAGTACTAGTAGACTGACACTCTAACTTTCGATGATCTGAACCTCTCCGGTCAGTCCAGTTTAAAATTCCGATGCTTCACTTCAGGTTTACTGTATCCCTTGGACCTTCTTATTGACGATGAAACACAGTAATTGCATCCGAATTTAATCCAAAGGCACAATGCCGACTTAAGTACAAGAGGACTGACACTCTAACTCTCTATGATTTGAACCTCTCCTGTGAGTCCAGTTTTAGATTGCGATGCTTCACCTAAAGTTTACAGTATCCCTTGGACCTTCTTACTGAGGATGACATACAGCAATTGCATCCGAATTTAATACAAAAAGCACAATGCCGACTTAAGTACAAGAGGACTGACACTCTAACTTTCTATGATTGGAACCTCTAATGTGAGTCCAGTTTTAGATTCCGTTGTTTCACTTCAGGTTAACTGTATCGCCTGGACCTTCTTATTGACGATGAAACACAGAAATTGCATCCGAATTTAATACAAAAAGGACAATGCCGACGTAAGTACAAGAGGACTGAAACTCTCACTTTCGATGATTTAAACCTCTCCTGTGAGTCCAGTTTTAGATTCCGATGCTTCACTTCAGTCTTACTGTATGCCTTGGACCTTCTTATTCACGATGAAACACAGAAATTGCATCCGAATTTAATGCGAAAAGAACAATGAGGACTTCAGTACAAGAGGATTGACACTCTAACTTTCTATGGTATGAACCGCTCCTGTGAGTCCACTTTTAGATTCCGATGCTTCACTTCAGGTTTACTGTATCGCTTGGACCTTCTTATTGACGATGAAACACAGAAATTGCATCCGAATTTAATACAAAAGGCACAATGCCGACTTAAGTACAAGAGGTCTGACACTCTAACCCTCTATGATTTGAACCTCTCCTGTGAGTCCAGTTTTAGATTCCGATGCTTCACTTCAGGTTAATTGTATCCCTAGGACCTTCTTATTGACGATGAAACAGAGAAATTGCATCCGAATTTAATACAAAAGGCACAATGCCGATTTAAGTACAAGAGGACTGACACTCGAACTCTCTATGATTTGAACCTCTCCTGTGAGTCCAGTTTTAGATTTCGATGTTTCACCTAAAGTTTACAGTATCCCTTGGACCTACTTACTGAAGATGACACACAGCAATTGCATCCGAATTTAATACAAAAAGCACAATGCCGACTTAAGTACAAGAGGACTGACACTATAACTTTCGATGATTTGAACCTCTCCTGTGGGTCCAGTATTAGATTCCGATGTTTCACTTCAGGTTTACAGTATCCCTTCGACCTTATTGACGATGAAACACAGAAATTGCATGCGAACTTAATACAAAAGGCACAATGCCGACTTAAGTGCAAGAGGACTGACACTCAAATTTCCTATGATTTGAACCTCTCCTGTGAGTCCAGTTTTAGATTCCGATGCTTCACTTCAGGTTTACTGAATCCCTTGGACCTTCATATAGACGATAAAACAAAGAAATTGCTTCCGAATTTATTAGAAATGGCACATTGCCGACATAAGTACAAGAGGACTGACACTCTAACTTTCGATGATATGAACCTCAACTGTGAGTCCAGTTTTAGCTTCCGATGCTTTACTTCAGGTTTACTGTATCCCTTGGACCTTCTTATTGACGATGAAACAGTAATTGCACCCGAATTTAATACAAAAGGCACAATGCTGTCTTATGTACAAGTGTACTGACACTCTAACTTTCGATGATTTGAACGTCTCCTGCGAGTCCTGTTTTAGATTACGGTGCTTCACTTCAGGTTAACTGTATCCCTTGGACCTTCTTATTGACGATGAAACACAGAAATTGCATCCGAATTTAATACAAAAGGCACAATGCCGAATTAAGTACAAGAGGACTGACACTCTAACTCTCTATGATTTGAACCTCTCCGGTGAGTCCAGTTTTAGATTCCGATGCTTCACCTAAAGTTTACAGTATCCCTTGGACCTTCCTACTGACGATGACACACAGCAATTGCATCCGAATTTAATACAAAAACACAATGCCGACTTAAGTACAAGAGGACTGACACTCTAACTTCCTATGATTTGAACCTCTAATGTGAGTCCAGTTTTAGATTCCGTTGCTTCACTTTACTTTAACTGTATCGCTTGGACCTTCTTATTGACGATGAAACACAGAAATTGCATCCGAATTTAATACAAAAGGCACAATGCCGACTTAAGTACAAGAGGTCTGACACTCTAACCCTGTATGGTTTGAACCTCTCCTGTGAGTCCAGTTTTAGATTCCGATGCTTCACTTCTGGTTAACTGTATCCCTAGGACCTTCTTATTGACGATGAAACACAGAAATTGCGTCCGAATTTAATACAAAAGGCACAATGCCGATTTAAGTACAAGAGGACTGACACTCTAACTCTCTATGATTTGAACCTCTCCTGTGAGTCCAGTTTTAGATTGCGATGCTTCACCTAATGTTTACAGTATAACTTGGACCTTCTTACTGACGATGACACACAGCAATTGCATCCGAATTTAATACAAAAGGCACAATGCCGATTTAAGTACAAGATGACTGACACTATAACTTTCGATGATTTGAACCTCTCCTGTGAGTCCAGTTTTAGATTCCGATGTTTCACTTCTGGTTTACAGTATCCCTTCGACCTTATTGACGATGAAACACAGAAATTGCATGCGAACTTAATACAAAAGGCACAATGCCAACCTAAGTACAAGACGACTGACACTCAAATTTCCTATGATTTGAACCTCTCCTGTGAGTCCAGTTTTAGATTCCGATGCTTCACTTGAGGTTTACTGTATCCCTTGGACCTTCTTATTGACGATGAAACACAGAAATTGCATCCGAATTTAATACAAAAGGCACAATGCCGACTTAAGTACAAGAGGTCTGACACTGTAACCCGTTATGATTTGAACCTCTCCTGTGAGTCCAGTTTTAGATTCCGATGCTTCACCTAAAGTTTGCTGTATCCCTTGGAATTTCTTACTGACGATGACACACAGCAATTGCATCCGAATTTAACACAAAAGTCACAATGCCGACTTAAGTACAAGAGGACTGACACTCTAACTTTCTATGATTTGAACCTCTAATGTGAGTCCAGTTTTAGATTCCGTTGCTTCACTTCAGGTTAACTGTATCGTTTGGACCTTCTTATTGACGATGAAACACAGAAATTACATCTGAATTTAAGACAAATGGCACAATGCCGACTTAAGTACAAGAGGAGTGACACTCTCACTTTCTATGATTTGAACCTCTAATGTAAGTCCAGTTTTAGATTCCGTTGCTTCACTTCAGGTTAACTGTATCGCTTGGACCTTCATATTGACGATGAAACACAGAAATTGCATCCGAATTTAATACAAAAAGCACAATGCCGACGTAAGTACAAGAGGACTGAAACATTAGCTTTCGATGATTTCAACCTCTCCTGTGAGTCCAGTTTTATATTCCGATGCTTCACTTCAGGTTTACTTTATGCCATGGACCTTCTTATTGACCATGAAACACAGAAATTGCATCAGAATAAAATACAGAAGGCACAATGCCGAGTTAAGTACATGAGCACTGACACTATAACTTTATATGATATGAACCTCTCCTGTGAGTCAAGTTTTAGATTCCGATGCTTCACTTCAGGTTTACTATATACCTTGGAACTTCTTATTGACAATGAAACACAGAAATTGCATCCGAATATAATACAAACGGCACAATGCCGACTTGAGTACAAGATGACTGACACTCTAACTTTCGATGATTTGAACCTCTACTGTGAGTCCAGTTTTAGATTCCGATGCTTCACTTCAGGTTAACTGTATCGTTTGGACCTTCTTATTGACGATGAAACACAGAAACTGCATCCGAATTTAATACAAAATGCACAATGCCGGCTTAAGTACAAGAGGACTGACACTCTAACTTTCTATCATTTGAACCTCTCCTGTGAGTCCGGTTTTAGATACCGATGCTTCACTTCAGGTTTACTGTATCCCTTGGACCTTGCTATTGACGATGAAACACAAAAATTGCATCAGAATTTAATACAAAAGGCACAATGCCGAGTTAAGTACAAGAGCACTGACACTATAACTTTCTATGAAATGAACCTCTCCTGTAAGCCACGTTTTAGACTCCGATGCTTCACTTCAGGTTTACTATATCCCTTGGGCCTTCTTATTGACGATGAAACACAGAAATTGCATTCGAATTTAATACAAAAGGCACAATGCCGGTTTAAGTACAATATGACTGACACTATAACTTTCTATCATATGAGCCACTCCTGTGAGTCAAGTTATAGATTTCGATGCTTCTCTTCAGGTTTACTGTATCCCTTGGACCTTCTTATTGACGATTAGACACAAAAATTGCATCCGAATGTAATACAAAAAACACAATGCCGACTTGAGTACAAGATGACTGACACTATAACTTTCGATGATTTGAACCTCTCCTGTGAGTCCAGTTTTAGATTCCGATGTTTCACTTCAGGTTTACAGTATCCCTTTGACTTTATTGACGATGAAACACAGAAATTGCATGCGAACTTAATACAAAAGGCACAATGCCGACTTAAGTACAAGAGGACTGACACTCAAATTTCCTATGATTTGTACCTCTCCTGTGAGTCCAGTTTTACATTCCGATGCTTCACTTCAGGTTTACTGTATCCCTTGGACCTTCTTATAGACGATGAAACACAGAAATTGCATCCGAATTTATTAGAAATGGCACATTGCCGACATAAGTACAAGAGGACTGACACTCTAACTTTCGATGATTTGAACCTCAACTGTGAGTCCAGTTTTAGCTTCCGATGCTTCACTTCAGGTTTTCTGTATCCCTTGGACCTTCTTATTGACGATGAAACAGAAATTGCACCCGAATTTAATACAAAAGGCACAATTCTGACTTAAGTACAAGTAGACTGACACTCTAACTTTCGATGATCTGAACCTCTCCTGTGAGTCCAGTTTTAGATTCCGATGCTTCACTTCAGGTTAACTGTATCGCTTGGACCTTCTTATTGACCATGAAACACAGCAATTGCATCAGAATTTGATACAAACAGCACAATGCCGAGTTACGTACAAGAGCACAGACACTATAACTTTCTATGATATGAACATCTCCTGTGAGTCAAGTTTTAGATTCCGATGCTTCACTTCAGGTTCACTATATACCTTGGACCTTCTTATTGACGATGAAACACAGAAATTGCATCCGAGTATAATACAAAAGGCACAATGCGGACTTAAGTACAAGATGACTCACACTCTATCTTTCTATGATTTGAACCTCTCCTGTGATTCCAGTTTTAGATTCCGATGCTTCACTTCAGGTTAACTGTATACCTTGGACCTTCTTATTGACGATGAAACACAGTAATTGCATCCGAATTTAATACAAAAGGCACAATGCCGAATTAAGTACAAGAGGACTGACACTCTAACTCTCTATGATTTGAACCTCTACTGTAAGTCCAGTTTTAGATTCCGTGCTTCACCTAAAGTTTACAGTATCCCTTGGACCTTCTTACTGACGATGACACACAGCTATTGCATCCGAATTTAATACAAAAAGCACAATGCCGACTTAAGTACAAGTGGACTGACACTCTAACTTTCTATGATTTGAACCTCTAATGTGAGTCCAGTTTTAGATTCCGTTGCTTCACTTTACTTTAACTGTATCGCTTGGACCTTCTTATTGACGATGAAACACAGAAATTGCATCCGAATTTAATACAAAAGGCACAATGGCGACGTAAGTACAAGAGGACTAAGACTCTAACTTTCGATGATTTAAACCTCTCCTGTGAGTCCAGTTTTAGATTCCGATGCTTCACTTCAGTTTTACTGTATGCCTTAGACCTTCTTACTGACGATGAAACACAGAAATTGCATCAGAATTTAATACAAAAGGCACAATGCCGAGTTAAGTACAAGAGCACTGACACTATAACTTTCTATGATATGAACCTCTCCTGTGAGTCACGTTTTAGATTCCGATGCTTCGCTTCAGGTTTACTATATCCCTTGGACCTTTTTATTGACGATGAAACCCAGAAATTGCATTCGAGTTTAATACAAAAGGCACAATGCCGGCTTAAGTACAAGATGACTGACACTATAACTTTCTATCATATGAACCACTCCTGTGAGTCAAGTTATAGATTCCGATGCTTCTCTTCAGGTTTACTGTATCCCTTGGACCTTCTTATTGACGATGAAACACAGAAATTGCATCCGAATGTAATACAAAAAACACAATGCCGACTTGAGTACAAGATGACTGACACTATAACTTTCGATGATTTGAACCTCTAATGTGAGTCCAGTTTTAGATTCCGTTGCTTCACTTCAGGTTAACTGTATCGCTTGGACCTTCTTATTAACGATGAAACACAGAAATTGCATTCGAATTTAATACAAAAGGCACAACGCCGGCTTAAGTACAAGATGACTGACACTATAACTTTCTATCATATGAACCACTCCTGTGAGTCAAGTTATAGATTCCGATGCTTCTCTTTAGGTTTACAGTATCCCTTCGACCTTCTTATTGACGATGAAACACAGAAATTGCATGCGAACGTAATACAAAAGGCACAATGCCGACTTAAGTACAAGAGGACTGACACTCAAATTTCCTATGATTTGAACCTCTCCTGTGAGTCCAGTTTTAGGTTCCGATGCTTCACTTCAGGTTTACTGTATCCCTTCGACCTTCTTATTGACGATGAAACACAGAAATTGCACCGGAATTTAAGACAAAAAGCACAATGCCGACTTAAGTACAAGGGGACTGACACTCTAACTTTCGATGATTGTAACCTGTCGTGTGAGTCCAGTTTTAGAGTCCGATGCTTCACTTCAGGTTTACTGTATCCCTTGGACCTTCTTGTTGACGATGAAACACAGAAATTGCATTCGAATTTAATACAAAATGCACAATGCCGACTTAAGTACAAGAGGACTGACAAACTAACTTTCTATGATTGGAACCTCTCCTGTGAGTCCGGTTTTAGATTCCGATGATTCACTTGATGTTTACTGCATGCCTTGGACCTTCTTATTGACGATGAAACACAGAAATTGCATCCGAATAAAATACAAAAGGCACAATGCCGACTTAAGTACAAGAGGTCTGACACTCTAACCCTCAATGATTTGAACCTCTCCTGTGAGTCCAGTTTTAGATTCCGATGCTTCACTTGAGGTTTACTGTATCCCTTGGACCTTCTTATTGACGATGAAACACAGAAATTGCATCCGAATTTAATACAAAAGGCACAATGCCGACTTAAGTACAAGAGGTCTGACACTGTAACCCGTTATGATTTGAACCTCTCCTGTGAGTCCAGTTTTAGATTCCGATGCATCACTTCAGGTTAACTGTATCCCTTGGACCTTCTTATTGACGATGAAACACAGAAATTGCATCCGAATTTAATATAAAAGGCACAATGCCGGCTTAAGTACAATATGACTGACACTATAACTTTCTATCATATGAACCACTCCTGTGAGTCAAGTTATAGATTCCGATGCTTCTCTTCAGGTTTACTGTATCCCTTGGACCTTCTTATTGACGATTAAACACAGAAATTGCATCCGAATGTAATACAAAAAACACAATGCCGACTTGAGTACAAGATGACTTACACTATAATTTTCGATGATTTGAACCTCTCCTGTGAGTCCAGTTTTAGATTCCGATGTTTCACTTCAGGTTTACAGTATCCCTTCGACTTTATTGACGATGAAACACAGAAATTGCATGCGAACTTAATACAAAAGGCACAATGCCGACTTAAGTACAAGAGGACTGACACTCAAATTTCCTATGATTTGAACCTCTCCTGTGAGTCCAGTTTTACATTCCGGTGCTTCACTTCAGGTTTACTGTATCCCTTGGACCTTCTTATAGACGATGAAACACAGAAATTGCATCCGAATTTATTAGAAATGGCACATTGCCGACATAAGTACAAGAGGACTGACACTCTAACTTTCGATGATTTGAACCTCAACTGTGAGTCCAGTTTTAGCTTCCGATGCTTCACTTCACGTTTTCTGTATCCCTTGGACCTTCTTATTGACGATGAAACAGAAATTGCACCCGAATTTAATACAAAAGGCACAATTCTGACTTAAGTACAAATGGACTGACACTCTAACATTCGATGATCTGAACCTCTCCTGTGAGTCCAGTTTTAGATTCCGATGCTTCACTTCAGGTTAACTGTATCGCTTGGACCTTCTTATTGACCATGAAACACAGCAATTGCATCAGAATTTGATACAAACAGCACAATGCCGAGTTAAGTACAAGAGCACTGACACTATAACTTTCTATGACATGAACATCTCCTGTGAGTCAAGTTTTAGATTCCGATGCTTCACTTCAGGTTTACTATATACCTTGGACCTTCTTATTGACGATGAAACACAGAAATTGCATCCGAGTATAATACAAAAGGCACAATGCCGACTTAAGTACAAGATGACTCACACTCAATCTTTCTATGATTTGAACCTCTCCTGTGAGTCCAGTTTTAGATTCCGATGCTTCATTTCAGGTTAACTGTATACCTTGGACCTTCTCATTGGCGATGAAACACAGTAATTGCATCCGAATTTAATACAAAAGGCACAATGCCGAATTAAGTACAAGAGGACTGACACTCTAAATCTCTATGATTTGAACCTCCACTGTGAGTCCAGTTTTAGATTCCGATGCTTCACCTAAAGTTTACAGTATCCCTTGGACCTTCTTACTGACGATGACACACAGCTATTGCATCCGAATTTAATACAAAAAGCACAATGCCGACTTAAGTACAAGAGGACTGACACTCTAACTTTCCATTATTTGAACCTCTAATGTGAGTCCAGTTTTAGATTCCGTTGCTTCACTTTACTTTAACTGTATCGCTTGGACCTTCTTATTGACGATGAAACACAGAAATTGCATCCGAATTTAATACAAAAGGCACAATGGTGACGTAAGTACAAGAGGACTGAAACTCTAACTTTCGATGATTTAAACCTCTCCTGTGAGTCCAGTTTTAGATTCCGATGCTTCACTTCAGTTTTACTGTATGCCTTGGACCTTCTTACTGACGATGAAACACAGAAATTGCATCAGAATTTAATACAAAAGGCACAATGCCGAGTTAAGTACAAGAGCACTGACACTATAACTTTCTATGATATGAACCTCTCCTGTGAGTCACGTTTTAGATTCCGATGCTTCACGTCAGGTTTACTATATCCCTTGGACCTTTTTATTGACGATGAAACCCAGAAATTGCATTCGAATTTAATACAAAAGGCACAATGCCGGCTTAAGTGCATGATGACTGACACTATAACTTTCTATCATATGAACCACTCCTGTGAGTCAAGTTATAGATTCCGATGCTTCTCTTCAGGTTTACTGTATCCCTTGGACCTTCTTATTGACGATGAAACATAGAAATTGCATCCGAATGTAATACAAAAAACACAATGCCGACTTGAGTACAAGATGACTGACACTATAACTTTCGATGATTTGAACCTCTAATGTGAGTCCAGTTTTAGATTCCGTTGCTTCACTTCAGGTTAACTGTATCGCTTGGACCTTCTTATTAACGATGAAACACAGAAATTGCATTCGAATTTAATACAAAAGGCACAATGCCGGCTTAAGTACAAGATGACTGACACTATAACTTTCTATCATATGAACCACTCCTGTGAGTCAAGTTATAGATTCCGATGCTTCTCTTCAGGTTTACAGTATCCCTTCGACCTTCTTATTGACGATGAAACACAGAAATTGCATGCGAACGTAATACAAAAGGCACAATGCCGACTTAAGTACAAGAGGACTGACACTCAAATTTCCTATGATTTGAACCTCTCCTGTGAGTCCAGTTTTAGGTTCCGATGCTTCACTTCAGGTTTACTGTATCCCTTTGACCTTCTTATTGACGATGAAACACAGAAATTGCACCGGAATTTAAGACAAAAGGCACAATGCCGACTTAAGTACAAGGGGACTGACACTCTAACTTTCGATGATTGTAACCAGTCCTGTGAGTCCAGTTTTAGAGTCCGATGCTTCACTTCAGGTTTACTGTATCCCTTGGACCTTCTTGTTGACGATGAAACACAGAAATTGCATTCGAATTTAATACAAAATGCACAATGCCGACTTAAGTACAAGAGGACTGACACTCTAACTTTCTATGATTTGAACCTCTCCTGAGAGTCCGGTTTTAGATTCCGATGCTTTAGTTGATGTTTACTGCATCCCTTGGACATTCTTATTGACGATGAAACACAGAAATTGCATCCGAATATAATACAAAAGGCACAATGCCGACATTAGTACAAGAGGTCTGACACTCTAACCCTCAATGATTTGAACCTCTCCTGTGAGTCCAGTTTTAGATTCCGATGCTTCACTTGAGGTTTACTGTATCCCTTGGACCTTCTTATTGACGATGAAACACAGAAATTGCATCCGAATTTAATACAAAAGGCACAATGCCGACGTAAGTACAAGAGGTCTGACACTGTAACCCGTTATGATTTGAACCTCTCCTGTGCGTCCAGTTTTAGATTCCGATGCATCACTTCAGGTTAACTGTATCCCTTGGACCTTCTTATTGACGATGAAACACAGAAATTGCATCCGAATTTAATATAAAAGGCACAATGCCGAATTAAGTACAAGAGGGCTGACACTCTAGCTCTCTATGATTTGAACCTCTCCTGTGAGTCCAGTTTTACATTCCGATGCTTCACTTCAGGTTTACTGTATCCCTTGGACCTTCTTATAGACGATGAAACACAGAAATTGCATCCGAATTTATTAGAAATGGCACATTGCCGACATAAGTACAAGAGGACTGACACTCTAACTTTCGATGATTTGAACCTCAACTGTGAGTCCAGTTTTAGCTTCCGATGCTTCACTTCAGGTTTTCTGTATCCCTTGGACCTTCTTATTGACGATGAAACAGAAATTGCACCCGAATTTAATACAAAAGGCACAATGCTGACTTAAGTACAAGTGGACTGACACTCTAACTTTCGATGATCTGAACCTCTCCTGTGAGTCCAGTTTTAGATTCCGATGCTTCACTTCAGGTTAACTGTATCGCTTGGACCTTCTTATTGACGATGAAACACAGAAATTGTATCCGAATTTAATACAAAAAGCACAATGCCGAATTAAGTACAAGAGGACTGACACTCTAACTCTCTATGATTTGAACCTCTCCTGTGTGTCCAGTTTTAGATTCCGATGCTTCACCTAAAGTTTGCTGCACCCCTTGGACCTTCTTACGGACGATGACACACGGCAATTGCATCCGAATTTAATACAAAAGGCACAATGCCGACTTAAGTACAAGAGGACTGACACTCTAACTTTCTATGATTTGAACCTCTAATGTGAATCCAGTTTTAGATTCCAATGTTTCACTTCAGGTTAACTGTATCGCTTGGACCTTCCTATTGACGATGAAACACAGAAATTGCATCCGAATTTAATACAAAAGGCACAATGCCGACGTAAGTACAAGAGGACTGAAACTCTAACTTTCGATGATTTAAACCTCTCCTGTGAGTCCAGTTTTAGATTCCGATGCTTCACTTCAGTTTTACTGGATGGCTTGGACCTCCTTATTGACGATGAAACACAGAAATTGCATCAGAATTTAATACAAAAGGCACAATGCCGAGTTAAGTACAAGAGCACTGACACTATAACTTTCTATGATATGAACCTCTCCTGTGAGTCACGTTTTAGATTCCGATGCTTCACTTCAGGTTTACTATATCCCTTGGACCTTTTTATTGACGATGAAACACAGAAATTGCATTCGAATTTAATACAAAAGGCACAATGCCGAATTAAGTACAAGAGGGCTGACACTCTAGCTCTCTATGATTTGAACCTCTCCTGTGAGTCCAGTTTTTGATTCCGATGCTTCACCTAAGGTTTGCTGTATCCCTTGGACCTTCTTACTGACGATGACACACAGCAATTGCATCCGAATTTAATACAAAAAACACAATGCCGACTTGGGTACAAAATGACTGACACTATAACTTTCGATGATTTGAACCTCTAATGAGAGTCCAGTTTTAGATTCCGTTGCTTTACTTCAGGTTAACTGTATCGCTTGGACCTTCTTATTGACGATGAAACACAGAAATAGCATTCGAATTTAATACAAAAGGCACAATGCCGGCATAAGTACAAGATGACTGACACTATAACTTTCTATCATATGAACCACTCCTGTGAGTCAAGTTATAGATTCCGATGCTTCTCTTCAGGTTTACGGTATCTCTTCGACCTTCTTATTGACGATAAAACACAGAAATTGCATGCGAACGTAATACAAAAGGCACAATGCCGACTTAAGTACAAGAGGACTGACACTCAAATTTCCTATGATTTGAACCTCTCCTGTGAGTCCAGTTTTAGGTTCCGATGCTTCACTTCAGGTATACTGTATCCCTTAGACTTTCTTATTGACGATGAAACACAGAAATTGCACCGGAATTTAAGACAAAAGGCACAATGCCGACTTAAGTACAAGGGGACTGACACTCTAACTTTCGATGATTGGAACCTCTCCTGTGAGTCCAGTTTTAGAGTCCGATGCTTCACTTCAGGTTTACTGTATCCCTTGGACCTTCTTGTTGACGATGAAACACAGAAATTGCATTCGAATTTAATACAAAATGCACAATGCCGACTTAAGTACAAGAGGACTGACACTCTAACTTTCTATGATTTGAACCTCTCCTGTGAGTCCGGTTTTAGATTCTGATGCTTCACTTGAGGTTTACTGCATCCCTTGGACCTTCTTATTGACGATGAAACACAGAAATTGCATCCGAATATAATACAAAGGCCACAATGCCGACTTAAGTACAAGAGGTCTGACACTCTAACCCTCAATGATTTGAACCTCTCCTGTGAGTCCAGCTTTAGATTCCGATGCTTCACTTGAGGTTTACTGTATCCCTTGGACCTTCTTATTGACGATGAAACACAGAAATTGCATCCGAAATTAATACAAAAGGCACAATGCCGACTTAAGTACAAGAGGTCTGACACTGTAACCCGTTATGATTTGAACCTCTCCTGTGAGTCCAGTTTTAGATTCCGATGCATCACTTCAGGTTAACTGTATCCCTTGGACCTTCTTATTGACGATGAAACACATAAATTGCATCCGAAGTTAATACAAAAGGCACAATGCCGAATTAAGTACAAGAGGGCTGACACCCTAGCTCTCTATGATTTGAACCTCTCCTGTGAGTCCAGTTTTAGATTCCGATGCTTCACTTGAGGTTTACTGTATCCCTTGGACCTTCTTATTGACGATGAAACACAGAAATTGCATCCGAATTTAATACAAAAGGCACAATGCCGACTTAAGTACAAGAGGTCTGACACTCTAACCCTCTATGATTTGAACCTCTCGTGTGAGTCCAGTTTTAGAATCCGATGCTTCACATCAGGTTAACTGTATCCCTTGGACCTTCTTATTGACGATGAAACACAGAAATTGCATCCGAATTTAATACAAAAGGCACAATGCCGAATTAAGTACAAGAGGGCTGACACTCTAGCTCTCTATGATTTGAACCTCTCCTGTGAGTCCAGTTTTTGATTCCGATGCTTCACCTAAGGTTTGCTGTATCCCTTGGACCTTCTTACTGACGATGACACACAGCAATTGCATCCGAATTTAATACAAAAGGCACAATGCCGACTTAAGTACAAGAGGACTGACACTCTAACTTTCTATGATTTGAACCTCTAATGTGAGTCCAGTTTTAGATTCCGTTGCTTCACTTCAGGTTAACTGTATCGTTTGGACCTTCTTTTGACGATGAAACACAGAAATTACATCTGAATTTAATACAAAAGGCACAATGCCGACTTAAGTACAAGAGGAGTGACACTCTGACTTTCTATGATTTGAACCTCTAATGTGAGTCCAGTTTTAGATTCCGTTGCTTCACTTCAGGTTAACTGTATCGCTTGGACCTTCTTATTGACAATGAAACACAGAAATTGCATCCGAATTTAATACAAAAAGCACAATGCCGACGTAAGTACAAGAGGACTGAAACTTTAGCTTTCGATGACTTAAACCTCTCCTGTGAGTCCAGTTTTAGATTCCGATGCTTCACTTCAGGTTTACTTTATGCCATGGACCTTCGTATTGACTAT
This sequence comes from Schistocerca americana, assembly GCF_021461395.2. NCBI lineage: Eukaryota > Metazoa > Arthropoda > Insecta > Orthoptera > Acrididae > Schistocerca > Schistocerca americana. The sequence continues at coordinate 36,491,172 of NC_060128.1, forward strand.
TAAACACAGAAATTGCATCAGAATTAAGTACAAAAGGCACAATACCGAGTTAAGTACATGAGCACTGACACTATAACTTTCTATGATATAAACCTCTCCTGTGAGTCAAGTTTTAGATTCCGATGCTTCACTTCAGGTTTACTATATACCTTGGAACTTTTTATTGACGATGAAACACAGAAATTGCATCCGAATATAATATAAAAGGCACAATGCCGGCTTAAGTACAATATGACTGACACTATAACTTTCTATCATATGAACCACTCCTGTGAGTCAAGTTATAGATTCCGATGCTTCTCTTCAGGTTTACTGTATCCCTTGGACCTTCTTATTGACGATGAAACACAGAAATTGCATCCGAATTTAATATAAAAGGCACAATGCCGGATTAAGTACAATATGACTGACACTATAACTTTCTATCATATGAACCACTCCTGCGAGTCAAGTTATAGATTCCGATGCTTCTCTTCAGGTTTACTGTATCCCTTGGACCTTCTTATTGACGATTAAACACAGAAATTGCATCCGAATGTAATACAAAAAACACAATGCCGACTTGAGTACAAGATGACTGACACTCTAACTTTCGATGATTTGAACCTCAACTGTGAGTCCAGTTTTAGCTTCCGATGCTTCACTTCAGGTTTTCTGTATCCCTTGGACCTTCTTATTGACGATGAAACAGAAATTGCACCCGAATTTAATACAAAAGGCACAATTCTGACTTAAGTACAAGTGGACTGACATTCTAACTTTCGATGATCTGAACCTCTCCTGTGAGTCCAGTTTTAGATTCCGATGCTTCACTTCAGGTTAACTGTATCGCTTGGACCTTCTTATTGACCATGAAACACAGCAATTGCATCAGAATTTGATACAAACAGCACAATGCCGAGTTAAGTACAAGAGCACTGCCACTATAACTTTCTATGATATGAACATCTCCTGTGAGTCACGTTTTAGATTCCGATGCTTCACTTGAGGTTTACTATATACCTTTGACCTTCTTATTGACGATGAAACACAGAAATTCCATCCGAGTATAATACAAAAGGCACAATGCCGGCTTAAGTACAAGATGACTCACACTCTATCTTTCTATGATTTGAACCTCTCCTGTGAGTCCAGTTGTAGATTCCGATGCTTCACTTCAGGTTAACTGTATACCTTGGACCTTCTTATTGACGATGAAAGACAGTAATTGCATCCGAATTTAATACAAAAGGCACAATGCCGAATTAAGTACAAGAGGACTGACACTCTAACTCTCTATGATTTGAACCTCTACTGTGAGTCCAGTTTTAGATTCCGATGCTTCACCTAAAGTTTACAGTATCCCTTGGTCCTTCTTACTGACGATGACACACAGCTATTGCATCCGAATTTAATACAAAATTCACAATGGCGACGTAAGTACAAGAGCACTGAAACTCTAACTTTCGATGATTTAAACCTCTCCTGTGAGTCCAGTTTTAGATTCCGATGCTTCACTTCAGTTTTACTGTATGCCTTGGACCTTCTTACTGACGATGAAACACAGAAATCGCATCAGAATTTAATACAAACGGCACAATGCCGAGTTAAGTACAAGAGCACTGACACTATAACTTTCTATGATATGAACCTCTCCTGTGAGTCACGTTTTAGATTCCGATGCTTCACTTCAGGTTTACTATATCCCTTGGACCTTTTTATTGACGATGAAACCCAGAAATTGCATTCGAATTTAATACAAAAGGCACAATGCCGGCTTAAGTACAAGATGACTGACACTATAACTTTCTATCATATGAACCACTCCTGTGAGTCAAGTTATAGATTCCGATGCTTCTCTTCAGGTTTACTGTATCCCTTCAACCTTCTTATTGACGATGAAACACAGAAATTGCATCCGAATGTAATACAAAAAACACAATGCCGACTTGAGTACAAGATGACTGACACTATAACTTTCGATGATTTGAACCTCTAATGTGAGTCCAGTTTTAGATTCCGTTGCTTCACTTCAGGTTAACTGTATCGCTTGGACCTTCTTATTAACGATGAAACACAGAAATTGCATTCGAATTTAATACAAAAGGCACAATGCCGGCTTAAGTACAAGATGACTGACACTATAACTTTCTATCATATGAACCACTCCTGTGAGTCAAGTTATAGATTCCGGTGCTTCTCTTCAGGTTTACAGTATCCCTTCGACCTTCTTATTGACGATGAAACACAGAAATTGCATGCGAACGTAATACAAAAGGCACAATGCCGACTTAAGTACAAGAGGACTGACACTCAAATTTCCTATGATTTGAACCTCTCCTGTGAGTCCAGTTTTAGGTTCCGATGCTTCACATCAGGTTTACTGTATCCCTTCGACCTTCTTATTGACGATGAAACACAGAAATTGCACCGGAATTTAAGACAAAAGGCACAATGCCGACTTAAGTACAAGGGGACTGACACTCTAACTTTCGATGATTGTAACCTGTCCTGTGAGTCCAGTTTTAGAGTCCGATGCTTAACATCAGGTCTACTGTATCTCTTGGACCTTCTTGTTGACGATGAAACACAGAAATTGCATTCGAATTTAATACAAAATGCACAATGCCGACTTAAGTACAAGAGGACTGACACTCTAACTTTCTATGATTTGAACCTCTCCTGTGAGTCCGGTTTTAGATTCCGATGCTTCACTTGATGTTTACTGCATCCCTTGGACCTTCTTATTGACGATGAAACACAGAAATTGCATCCGAATATAATACAAAAGGCACAATGCCGACTTAAGTACGAGAGGTCTGACACTCTAACCCTCAATGATTTGAACCTCTCCTGTGAGTCCAGTTTTAGATTCCGATGCTTCACTTGAGGTTTACTGTATCCCTTGGACCTTCTTATTGACGATGAAACACAGAAATTGCATCCGAATTTAATACAAAAGGCACAATGCCGACTTAAGTACAAGAGGTCTGACACTGTAACCCGTTATGATTTGAACCTCTCCTGTGAGTCCAGTTTTAGCTTCCGATGCTTCACTTCAGGTTTTCTGTATCCCTTGGACCTTCTTATTGACGATGAAACAGAAATTGCACCCGAATTTAATACAAAAGGCACAATTCTGACTTAAGTACAAGTGGACTGACACTCTAACTTTCGATGATCTGAACATCTCCTGTGAGTCCAGTTTTAGATTCCGATGCTTCACTTCAGGTTAACTGTATCGCTTGGACCTTCTTATTGACCATGAAACACAGCAATTGCATCAGAATTTGATACAAACAGCACAATGCCGAGTTAAGTACAAGAGCACTGACACTATAACTATCTATGATATGAACATCTCCTGTGAGTCACGTTTTAGATTCCGATGCTTCACTTGAGGTTTACTATATACCTTTGACCTTCTTATTGACGATGAAACACAGAAATTGCATCCGAGTATAATACAAAAAGAACAATGCCGACTTAAGTACAAGATGACTCACACTCTATCTTTCTATGATTTGAACCTCTCCTGTGAGTCCAGTTGTAGATTCCGATGCTTCACTTCAGGTTAACTGTATACCTTGGACCTTCTTATTGACGATGAAACACAGTAATTGCATCCGAATTTAATACAAAAGGCACAATGCCGAATTAAGTACAAGAGGACTGACACTCTAACTCTCTATGATTTGAACCTCTACTGTGAGTCCAGTTTTAGATTCCGATGCTTCACCTAAAGTTTACAGTATCCCTTGGACCTTCTTACTGACGATGACACACAGCTATTGCATCCGAATTTAATACAAAAGGCACAATGGCGACGTAAGTACAAGAGCACTGAAACTCTAACTTTCGATGATTTAAACCTCTCCTGTGAGTCCAGTTTTACATTCCGATGCTTCACTTCAGTTTTACTGTATGCCTTGGACCTTCTTACTGACGATGAAACACAGAAATCGCATCAGAATTTAATACAAACGGCACAATGCCGAGTTAAGTACAAGAGCACTGACACTATAACTTTCTATGATATGAACCTCTCCTGTGAGTCACGTTTTAGATTCCGATGCTTCACTTCAGGTTTACTATATCCCTTGGACCTTTTTATTGACGATGAAACCCAGAAATTGCATTCGAATTTAATACAAAAGGCACAATGCCGGCTTAAGTACAAGATGACTGACACTATAACTTTCTATCATATGAACCACTCCTGTGAGTCAAGTTATAGATTCCGATGCTTCTCTTCAGGTTTACTGTATCCCTTCAACCTTCTTATTGACGATGAAACACAGAAATTGCATCCGAATGTAATACAAAAAACACAATGCCGACTTGAGTACAAGATGACTGACACTATAACTTTCGATGATTTGAACCTCTAATGTGAGTCCAGTTTTAGATTCCGTTGCTTCACTTCAGGTTAACTGTATCGCTTGGACCTTCTTATTAACGATGAAACACAGAAATTGCATTCGAATTTAATACAAAAGGCACAATGCCGGCTTAAGTACAAGATGACTGACACTATAACTTTCTATCATATGAACCACTCCTGTGAGTCAAGTTATAGATTCCGGTGCTTCTCTTCAGGTTTACAGTATCCCTTCGACCTTCTTATTGACGATGAAACACAGAAATTGCATGCGAACGTAATACAAAAGGCACAATGCCGACTTAAGTACAAGAGGACTGACACTCAAATTTCCTATGATTTGAACCTCTCCTGTGAGTCCAGTTTTAGGTTCCGATGCTTCACATCAGGTTTACTGTATCGCTTCGACCTTCTTATTGACGATGAAACACAGAAATTGCACCGGAGTTTAAGACAAAAGGCACAATGCCGACTTAAGTACAAGGGGACTGACACTCTAACTTTCGATGATTGTAACCTGTCCTGTGAGTCCAGTTTTAGAGTCCGATGCTTAACATCAGGTCTACTGTATCTCTTGGACCTTCTTGTTGACGATGAAACACAGAAATTGCATTCGAATTTAATACAAAATGCACAATGCCGACTTAAGTACAAGAGGACTGACACTCTAACTTTCTATGATTTGAACCCCTCCTGTGAGTCCGGTTTTAGATTCCGATGCTTCACTTGATGTTTACTGCATCCCTTGGACCTTCTTATTGACGATGAAACACAGAAATTGCATCCGAATATAATACAAAAGGCACAATGCCGACATAAGTACAAGAGGTCTGACACTCTAACCCTCAATGATTTGAACCTCTCCTGTGAGTCCAGTTTTAGATTCCGATGCTTCACTTGAGGTTTACTGTATCCCTTGGACCTTCTTATTGACGATGAAACACAGAAATTGCATCCGAATTTAATACAAAAGGCACAATGCCGACTTAAGTACAAGAGGTCTGACACTGTAACCCGTTATGATTTGAACCTCTCCTGTGAGTCCAGTTTTAGATTCCGATGCATCACTTCAGGTTAACTGTATCCCTTGGTCCTTCTTATTGACGATGAAACACAGAAATTGAATCCGAATTTAATATAAAAGGCACAATGCCGAATTAAGTACAAGAGGGCTGACACTCTAGCTCTCTATGATTTGAACCTCTCCTGTGAGTCCAGTTTTACATTCCGATGCTTCACTTCAGGTTTACTGTATCCCTTGGACTTCTTATAGACGATGAAACACAGAAATTGCATCCGAATTTATTAGAAATGGCACATTGCCGACATAAGTACAAGAGGACTGACACTCTAACTTTCGATGATTTGAACCTCAACTGTGAGTCCAGTTTTAGATTCCGATGCTTCACTTCAGGTTTTCTGTATCCCTTGGACTTCTTATTGACGATGAAACAGAAATTGCACCCGAATTTAATACAAAAGGCACAATGCTGACTTAAGTACAAGTGGACTGACACTCTAACTTTCGATGATCTGAACCTCTCCTGTGAGTCCAGTTTTAGATTCCGATGCTTCACTTCAGGTTAACTGTATCGCTTGGACCTTCTTATTGACGATGAAACACAGAAATTGCATCCGAATTTAATACAAAAAGCACAATGCCGAATTAAGTACAAGAGGACTGACACTCTAACTCTCTATGATTTGAACCTCTCCTGTGCGTCCAGTTTTAGATTCCGATGCTTCACCTAAAGTTTGCTGCATCCCTTGGACCTTCTTACGGACGATGAAACACAGAAATTGCATCCGAGTATAATACAAAAAGCACAATGCCGACTTAAGTACAAGATAACTCACACTCTATCTTTCTATGATTAGAACCTCTCCTGTGAGTCCAGTTTTTGATTCCGATGCTTCACGTCAGGTTAACTGTATACCTTGGACCTTCTTATTGACGATGAAACACAGAAATCGCATCCGAATTTAATACAAAAGGCACAATGCCGAATTAAGTACAAGAGGACTGACACTCTAACTCTCTATGATTTGGACCTCTACTGTGAGTGTAGTTTTAGATGCCGATGCTTCACCTAAAGTTTACAGTATCCCTTGGACCTTCTTACTGACGATGACAAACAGCTATTGCATCCGAATTTAATACAAAAAGCACAATGCCGACTTAAGTACAAGAGGACTGACACTCTAACTTTCTATGATTTGAACCTCTAATGTGAGTTTAGTTTTAGATTCCGTTGCTTCACTTTACTTTAACTGTATCGCTTGGACCTTCTTATTGACGATGAAACACAGAAATTGCATCCGAATTTAATACAAAAGGCACAATGGCGACGTAAGTACAAGAGGACTGAAACTCTAACTTTCGATGATTTAAACCTCTCCTGTGAGTCCAGTTTTAGATTCCGATGCTTCACTTCAGTTTTACTGGATGGCTTGGACCTTTTTATTGACGATGAAACACAGAAATTGCATCAGAATTTAATACAAAAGGCACAATGCCGAGTTAAGTACAAGAGCACTGACACTATAACTTTCTATGATATGAACCTCTCCTGTGAGTCACGTTTTAGATTCCGATGCTTCACTTCAGGTTTACTATATCCCTTGGACCTTTTTATTGACGATGAAACACAGAAATTGCATTCGAATTTAATACAAAAGGCACAATGCCGGCTTAAGTATAAGATGACTGACACTATAACTTTCTATCATATGAACCACTCCTGTGAGTCAAGTTATAGATTCCGATGCTTCTCTTCAGGTTTACTGTATCCCTTGGACCTTCTTATTGACGATGAAACACAGAAATTGCATCCGAATGTAATACAAAAAACACAATGCCGACTTGGGTACAAGATGACTGACACTATAACTTTCGATGATTTGAACCTCTAATGAGAGTAAAGTTTTAGATTCCGTTGCTTCACTTCAGGTTAACTGTATCGCGTGGACCTTCTTATTGACGATGAAACACAGAAATTGCATTCGAATTTAATACAAAAGGCACAATGCCGGCTTAAGTACAAGATGACTGACACTATAACTTTCTATCATATGAACCACTCCTGTGAGTCAAGTTATACATTCCGATGCTTCTCTTCAGGTTTACAGTATCTCTTCGACCTTCTTATTGACGATGAAACACAGAAATTGCATGCGAACGTAATACAAAAGGCACAATAACGACTTAAGTACAAGAGGACTGACACTCAAATTTCCTATGATTTAAACCTCTCCTGTGAGTCCAGTTTTAGGTTCCGATGCTTCACTTCAGGTTTACTGTATCCCTTGGACCTTCTTGTTGACGATGAAACACAGAAATTGCATTCGAATTTAATACAAAATGCACAATGCCGACTTAAGTACAAGAGGACTGACACTCTAACTTTCTATGATTTGAACCTCTCCTGTGAGTCCGGTTTTAGATTCTGATGCTTCACTTGAGGTTTACTGCATCCCTTGGACCTTCTTATTGACGATGAAACACAGAAATTGCATCCGAATATAATACAAAAGGCACAATGCCGACTTAAGTACAAGAGGTCTGACACTCTAACCCTCAATGATTTGAACCTCTCCTGTGAGTCCAGTTTTAGATTCCGATGCTTCACTTGAGGTTTACTGTATCCCTTGGACCTTCTTATTGACGATGAAACACAGAAATTGCATCCTAATTTAATACAAAAGGCACAATGCCGACTTAAGTGCAAGAGGTCTGACACTGTAACCCGTTATGATTTGAACCTCTCCTGTGAGTCCAGTTTTAGATTCCGATGCATCACTTCAGGTTAACTGTATCCCTTGGACCTTCTTATTGACGTTGAAACACATAAATTGCATTCGAATTTAATACAAAAGGCACAATGTCGAATTAAGTACAAGAGGGCTGACACCCTAGCTCTCTATGATTTGAACCTCTCCTGTGAGTCCAGTTTTAGATTCCGATGCTTCACTTGAGGTTTACTGTATCCCTTGGACCTTCTTATTGACGATGAAACACAGAAATTGCATCCGAATTTAATACAAAAGGCACAATGCCGACTTAAGTACAAGAGGTCTGACACTCTAACCCTCTATGATTTGAACCTCTCCTGTGAGTCCAGTTTTAGAATCCGATGCTTCACATCAGGTTAACTGTATCCCTTGGACCTTCTTATTGACGATGAAACACAGAAATTGCATCCGAATTTAATACAAAAGGCACAATGCCGAATTAAGTACAAGAGGGCTGATACTCTAGCTCTCTATGATTTGAACCTCTCCTGTGAGTCCAGTTTTTGATTCCGATGCTTCACCTAAAGTTTGCTGTATCCCTTGGACCTTCTTACTGACGATGACACACAGCAATTGCATCCGAAGTTAATACAAAAGGCACAATGCCGACTTAAGTACAAGAGGACTGACACTCTAACTTTCTATGATTTGAACCTCTAATGTGAGTCCAGTTTTAGATTCCGTTGCTTCACTTCAGGTTAACTGTATCGTTTGGACCTTCTTTTGACGATGAAACACAGAACTTACATCTGAATTTAATACAAAAGGCACAATGCCGACTTAAGTACAAGAGGAGTGACACTCTGACTTTCTCTGATTTGAACCTCTAATGTGAGTCCAGTTTTAGATTCCGTTGCTTCACTTCAGGTTAACTGTATCGCTTGGACCTTCTTATTGACAATGAAACACAGAAATTGCATCCGAATTTAATACAAAAAGCACAATGCCAACGTAAGTACAAGAGGACTGAAACTTTAGCTTTCGATGCTTTAAACCTCTCCTGTGAGTCCAGTTTTAGATTCCGATGCTTCACTTCAGGTTTACTTTATGCCATGGACCTTCGTATTGACCATTAAACACAGAAATTGCATCAGAATTAAGTACAAAAGGCACAATGCCGAGTTAAGTACATGAGCACTGACACTATAACTTTCTATGATATGAACCTCTCCTGTGAGTCAAGTTTTAGATTCCGATGCTTCACTTCAGGTTTACTATATACCTTGGAACTTCTTATTGACGATGAAATACAGAAATTGCATCCGAATATAATACAAACGGCACAATGCCGACTTAAGTACAAGATGACTGACACTCTAACTTTCTATGATTTGAACCTCTCCTGTGAGTCCAGTTTTAGATTCCGATGCTTCACTTCAGGTTAACTGTATCGTTTGGACCTTCTTATTGACGATGAAACACAGAAATTGCATCCGAATTTAATACAAAATGCACAATGCCGACTTAAGTACAAGAGGACTGACACTCTAACTTTCTATGATTTGAACCTCTCCTGTGAGTCTGGTTTTAGATTCCGATGCTTCACTTCAGGTTTACTGTATCCCTTGGACCTTGTTATTGACGATGAAACACAGAAATTGCATCAGTATTTAATACAAAAGGCACAATGCCGAGTTAAGTACAAGAGCACTGACACTATAACTTTCTATGATATGAACCTCTCCTGTGAGTCACGTTTTAGATTCCGATGCTTCACTTCAGGTTTACTATATCCCTTGGAACTTCTCATTGACGATGAAACACAGAAATTGCATTCGAATTTAATACAAAAGGCACAATGCCGGCTTAAGTACAAGATGACTGACACTATAACTTTCTATCATATGAACCACTCCTGTGAGTCAAGTTATAGATTCCGATGCTTCTCTTCAGGTTTACTGTATCCCTTGGACCTTCTTATTGACGATGAAACACAGAAATTGCATCCGAATGTAATACAAAAAACACAATGCCGACTTGAGTACAAGATGACTGACACTATAACTTTCGATGATTTGAACCTCTCCTGTGAGTCCAGTTTTAGATTCCGATGTTTCACTTCAGGTTTACAGTATCAGTTCGACCTGATTGACGATGAAACACAGAAATTGCATGCGAACTTAATACAAAAGGCACAATGCCGACTTAAGTACAAGAGGACTGACACTCAAATTTCCTATGATTTGAACCTCTCCTGTGAGTCCAGTTTTACATTCCGATGCTTCACTTCAGGTTTACTGTCTCCCTTGGACCTTCTTATAGACGATGAAACACAGAAATTGCATCCGAATTTATTAGAAATGGCACATTGCGGACATAAGTACAAGAGGACTGACACTCTAACTTTCGATGATTTGAACCTCAACTGTGAGTCCAGTTTTAGCTTCCGATGCTTCACTTCAGGTTTTCTGTATCCGTTGGACCTTCCTATTGAAGATGAAACAGAAATTGCACCCGAATTTAATACAAAAGGCACAATGCTGACTTAAGTACAAGTGGACTGACACTCTAACTTTCGATGATGTGAACCTCTCCTGTGAGTCCAGTTTTAGATTCCGATGCTTCACTTCAGGTTAACTGTATCGCTTGGACCTTCTTATTGACGATGAAACACAGAAATTGCATCCGAATTTAATACAAAAAGCACAATGCCGAATTAAGTACAAGAGGACTGACACTCTAACTCTCTATGATTTGAACCTCTCCTGTGTGTCCAGTTTTAGATTCCGATGCTTCACCTAAAGTTTGCTGTATCCCTTGGACCTTCTTACGGACGATGACACACGGCAATTGCATCCGAATTTAATACAAAAGGCACAGTGCCGACTTAAGTACAAGAGGACTGGCACTCTAACTTTCTATGATTTTAACCTCTAATGTGAGTCCAGTTTTAGATTCTGTTGCTTCACTTCAGGTTAACTGTATCGCTTGGACCTTCTTATTGACGATGAAACACAGAAATTGCATCCGAATTTAATACAAAAGGCACAATGCCGACGTAAGTACAAGAGGACTGAAACTCTAACGTTCGATGATTTAAACCTCTCCTGTAAGTCCAGTTTTAGATTCCGATGCTTCACTTCCGGCTTCCTGTATGCCTTGGACCTTCTTATTGACCATGAAACACAGAAATTGCATCTGAATTTGATACAAACAGCACAATGCCGAGTTAAGTACAAGAGCACTGACAACATAACTTTCTATGATATGAACATCTCCTGTGAGTCAAGTTTTAGATTCCGATGCTTCACTTCAGGTTTACTATATACCTTGGACCTACTTATTGACGATGAAACACAGAAATTGCATCCGAGTATAATACAAAAGGCACAATGCCAACTTAAGAACAAGATGACTCACACTCTATCTTTCTATGATTAGAACCTCTCCTGTGAGTCCAGTTTTAGATTCCGATGTTTCACTTCAGGTTATCTGTATACCTTGGACCTTCTTATTGACGATGAAACACAGAAATTGCATCCGAATTTAATACAAAAGGCACAATGCCGAATTAAGTACAAGAGGACTGACACTCTAACTCCCTATGATTTGAACCTCTACCGTGAGTCCAGTTTTAGATTCCGATGCTTCACCTAATGTTTACAGTATCCCTTGGACCTTCTTACTGACGATGACACACAGCTATTGCATCCGAATTTAATACAAAAGGCACAATGCCGACTTAAGTACAAGATGACTGACACTCTAACTTTCTATGATTTGAACCTCTCCTGGGAGTCCAGTTTATAGATTCCGATACTTCAGGTTTTCTGTATCACTTGGACCTTATTATTGACGATTACACACAGAAATTGCATCCGAATTTAATGCAAAAGGAACACTGCCGACTTCAGTAAAAGAGGACTGACACTCTAACTTTCTATGGTATGAACCGCTCCTGTGAGTCAAGTTTTAGTATCCGATGCTTCACCTAAAGTTTACTGTATCCCTTGGACCTTCTTACTGACGATGGCACACAGCAATTGCATCCGAATTTAATACAAAAAGCACGATGCCGACTTAAGTACAAGAGGACTGACACTCTAATTTTCTATGATTTGAACCTCTAATGTGAGTCCAGTTTTAGATTCCGATGCTTCACTTCAGGTTTACTGTATTCCTTGGACCTTCTTATTGACGATGAAACACAGAAAATGCATTCGAATTTAATACAAAAGCACAATGCAGGCTTAAGTACAAGATGACTGACACTATAACTTTCTATCATATGAACCACTCCTGTGAGTCAAGTTTTAGATTCCGATGCTACACTTCAGGTTTACTGTGTCCCTTGGACCTTCTTATTGACGATGAAACACGGAAATTGCATCCGAATTTTTTTAGAAATGGCACATTGCCGACATAAGTACAAGAGGACTGACACTCTAACTCTCTATGATTTGAACCTCTTCTGTGAGTCCAGTTTTAGATTCCGATGCTTTACTTCAGGTTTACTGTATCCCTTGGACCTTCTTATTGACGATGAAACACAGAAATTGCATCCGAACTTAATACAAACGGCACAATGCCGTCTTAAGTAAAAGAGGACTGACACTCTAACTTTCGATGTTTTGAACCTCTCCTGTGAGTCCAGTTTTAGATTCCGATGCTTCACTTCAGGTTTACTGTATCCCTTGGACCTTCGTATTGACGATGCAACAGAAATTGCATCCGAATTTAATACAAAAGGCACAATGCTGACTTAAGTACAAGTGGATTGACACTCTAACCTTCGATGATCTGAACCTCTCCTGTGAGTCCAGTTTTAGATTCCGATGCTTCACTTCAGGTTTACTGTATCCCTTGGACCTTCGTATTGACGATGCAACAGAAATTGCGTCCGAATTTAATACAAAAGGCACAATGCTGACTTAAGAACAAGTGGATTGACACTCTAACATTCGATGATCTGAACCTCTCCTGTGAGTCCAGTTTTAGATTCCGATGCTTCACTTCAGGTTTACTGTATCCCTTGGACCTTCTTATTGACGATGAAACACAGTAATTGCATCCGAATTTAATACAAAAGGCTCAATGCCGACTTAAGTAAAAGAGGACTGACACTCTAACTATTTATGTTTTGAACCTCTCCTGTGAGTCCAGTTTTAGATTCCGATGCTTCACTTCAGGTTTACTGTATCCCTTGGACCTTCTTGTTGACGATGAAACATTGAAATTGCATTCGAATTTAATACAAAATGCACAATGCCGACTTAAGTACAAGAGGACTGACACTCTAACTTTCTATGATTTGAACCTCTCCTGTGAGTCCGGGATTAGATTCCAATGCTTCACTTCAGGTTTACTGTATCCCTTGGACCTTCTTATTGACGATGAAACACAGAAATTGCATCCGAATTTAATACAAAAGGCACAATGCCGAATTAAGTACAAGAGGGCTGACACTCTAGCTCTCTATGATTTGAACCTCTCCTGTGAGTCCATTTTTTGATTCCGATGCTTCACCTAAAGTTTGCTGTATCCCTTGGACCTTCTTACTGACCATGACACACAGCAATTGCATCCGAATCTAATACAAAAGGCACAATGCCGACTTACGTACAAGAGGACTGACACTATAACTTTCTATGATTTGAACCTCTAATGTGAGTCCAGTTTAAGATTCCGTTGCTTCACTTCAGGTTAACTGTATCGCTTGGTCCTTCTTATTGACGATGAAACACAGAAATTGCATCCGAATTTAATACAAAAAGCACAATGCCGACGTAAGTACAAGAGGACTGAAACTTTAACTTTCGATGATTTAAACCTCTGCTATGAGTACAGTATTAGATTCCGATGCTTCACTTCAGGTTTACTGTATGCCATGGACCTTCTTATTGACCATGAAACACAGAAATTGCATCAGAATTTAACACAAAAGGCATAATGCCGAGTTAACTATAAGAGCACTGACACTATAACTTTCTATGATATGAACCTCTCCTGTGAGTCAAGTTTTAGGTTCCGATGCTTCAATTCAGGTTTACGATATCCCTTAGACCTTCTTATTGACGATGAAACACAGAAATTGCATTCGAATTTAATACAAAAGTCACAATGCTGGCTTAAGTACAAGATGACTGACACTATAACTTTCTATCATACGAACAACTCCTGTGAGTCAAGTTTTAGATTCCGATGCTACACTTCAGGTTTACTGTATCCCTGGGACCTTCTTATTGACGATTAATCACAGAAATTGCATCCGAATGTAATACAAAAAACACAATGCCGACTTAAGTACAAGATGACTGACACTATAACTTTCTATGATTTGAACATCTCCTGTGAGTCCAGTTTTAGATTCCGATGCTTCAGTTCAGGTTTACTGTATACCTTGGACCTTCTTATTGACGATGAAACACAGAGATTGCATCCGAATTTATTACAAAATGCACAATGTCGACATAAGTACAAGAGGACTGACACTCTAACTCTCTATGATTTGAACCTCTCCTGTGAGTCCAGTTTTAGATTCCGATGATTCACCTAAAGTTTGCTGAATCCCTTGGACCTTCTTACTGACGATGACACACAGCAATTAAATTCGAATTTAATACAAAAGGCACAATGCCGTCTTAAGTACAACAGGACTGACACTCTAACTTTCTATGATTTGAAACTCTAATGTGAGTCCTGTTTCAGATTCCGTTGCTTCACTTCAGGTTAACTGTATCGCTTGGACCTTCTTATTGACGATGAAACATAGAAATTGCATCCGAATTTAATACAAAAGGCACAATGCCGACGTAAGTACAAGAGGACTGAAACTCTAACTTTCGATGATTTAAACCTCTCCTGTGAGTCCAGTTTTAGACTCCGATGCTTCACTTCAGGTTTACTGTATGCCTTGGACCTTCTCATTGACCATGAAACACAGAAATTGCATCAGAATTTAATACAAAAGGCACAATGCCGAGTTAAGTACAAGAGCACTGACACTATAACTTTCTATGATATGAACCTCTCCTGTGAGTCAAGTTTCAGAATCCGATGCTTCACTTCAGGTTTACTATATACCTTGGACCTTCTTATTGACGATGAAACACAGAAATTGCATCCGAATATAATACAAAAGGCACAATGCCGACTTAAGTACAAGATGACTGACACTCTAACTTTCTATGATTTGAACCTCTCCTGTGAGTCCAGTTTTAGATTCCGATGCTTCACTTCGGATTTACTGTATCCCTTGGACCTTCTTATTGACGATGAAACACAGAAATTGCATCCGAATTTAATACAAAAGGCACAATGCCGACTTAAGTACAAGATGACTGACACTCTAACTTTCTATGATTAGAACCTCTCCATGGAGTCCAGTTTATAGATTCCGATACTTCACTTCAGGTTTACTGTATCACTTGGACCCTCTTATTGACGATGAAACACAGAAATTGCATCCGAATTTAATGCCAAAGGAACAGTGCCGACTTCAGTACAAGAGGACTGACACTCTAACTTTCTATGGTATGAACCGCTCCTGTGAGTCCAGTTTTAGATTCCGATGCTTCTCTTCAGGTTTACTGTATCCCTACGACCTTCTTATTGACGATGAAACACAGAAATTGCATCCCAATTTAATACAAAAGCCACAATGACGACATAAGTACAAGTGGTCTGACACTCTAACCCTCTATGATTTGAACCTCTCCTGTGAGTCCAGCTTTAGATTCCGATGCTTCACTTCAGGTTAACTGTATCCCTTGGACCTTCTTATTGACGATGAAACACAGAAATTGCATCCGAATTTAATACAAAAGGCACAATGCCGAATTAAGTACAAGAGGACTGACACTCTAACTTTCTATGATTTGAACCTCTAATGTGAGTCCAGTTTTAGATGCCGTTGCTTCACTTCAGGTTAACTGTATCGCTTGGACCTTCTTATTGACGATGAAACACAGAAATTGCATCCGAATTCAGTACAAAAGGCACAATGCCGACGTAAGTACAAGAGGACTGAAACTCTAACTTTCGATGATTTAAACCTCTGCTGTGATTCCAGTTTTAGATTCCGATGCTTCACTTCAGGTTTACTGTATCAATTGGACCTTCTTATTGACGATGAAACAAAGAGATTGCATCCGAATTTATTACAAAATGCACAATGCCGACATCAGTATAGGAGGACTGACACTCTAACTCTCTATGATTTGAACCACTCCTGTGAGTCCAGTTTCAGATTCCGATGCTTCACTTCAGTTTTACTGTATCCCTTCGACCTTCTTATTGACGAAGAAACACAGAAATTGCATCCGAACATAATACAAAAGGCACAATGCCGACTTAAGTACAAGAGGTCTGACAATCTATCTTTCGATGATTTGAACCTCTCCTGTGAGTCCAGTTTTAGATTCCGATGCTTCACTTCAGGTTTACTGTATCCCTTGGACCTTCGTATTGACGTTGCAACAGAAATTGCATCCGAATTTAATACAAAAGGCACAATGCTGACTTAAGTACAAGTGGATTGACAGTCTAACTTTCGATGATCTGAACCTCTCCTGTGAGTCCAGTTTTAGATTCCGATGCTTCACTTCAGGTTTACTGTATCCCTTGGACCTTCATATTGACGATGCAACAGAAATTGCATCCGAATTTAATACAAAAGGCACAATGCTGACTTAAGTACAAGTGGATTGACACTCTAACTTTCGATGATCTGAACCTCTCCTGTGAGTCCAGTTTTAGATTCCGATGCTTCACTTCAGGTTTACTGTATCCCTTGGACCTTCTTATTGACGATGATACACAGAAATTGGACCGGAATTTAATACAAAAGGCACAATGCCGACTTAAGTACATGGTGACTGACACTCTAACTTTCGATGATTTGAACCTCTCCTGTGAGTCCAGTTTTAGAGTCCGATGCTCACTTCAGGTTTACTGTATCCCTTGGACCTTCTTATTGACATGAAACACGGAAATTGCATCCGAATTTTTTAGAAATGGCACATTGCCGACATAAGTACAAGAGGACTGACACTCTAACTCTCTATGATTTGAACCTCTTCTGTGAGTCCAGTTTTAGATTCCGATGCTTTACTTCAGGTTTACTGTATCCCTTGGACCTTCTTATTGACGATGAAACACAGAAATTGCATCCGAACTTAATACAAACGGCACAATGCCGTCTTAAGTAAAAGAGGACTGACACTCTAACTTTCGTTGTTTTGAACCTCTCCTGTGAGTCCAGTTTTAGATTCCGATGCTTCACTTCAGGTTTACTGTATCCCTTGGACCTTCGTATTGACGATGCAACAGAAATTGCATCCGAATTTAATACAAAAGGCACAATGCTGACTTAAGTACAAGTGGATTGACACTCTAACCTTCGATGATCTGAACCTCTCCTGTGAGTCCAGTTTTAGATTCCGATGCTTCACATCAGGTTAACTGTATCCCTTGGACCTTCTTATTGACGATGAAACACAGAAATTGCATCCGAATTTAATACAAAAGGCACAATGCCGAATTAAGTACAAGAGGGCTGACACTCTAGCTCTCTATGATTTGAACCTCTCCTGTGAGTCCAGTTTTTGATTCCGATGCTTCACCTAAGGTTTGCTGTATCCCTTGGACCTTCTTACTGACCATGACACACAGCAATTGCATCCGAATCTAATACAAAAGGCACAATGCCGACTTACGTACAAGAGGACTGACACTATAACTTTCTATGATTTGAACCTCTAATGTGAGTCCAGTTTTAGATTCCGTTGCTTCACTTCAGGTTAACTGTATCGCTTGGTCCTTCTTATTGACGATGAAACACAGAAATTGCATCCGAATTTAATACAAAAAGCACAATGCCGACGTAAGTACAAGAGGACTGAAACTTTTAACTTTCGATGATTTAAACCTCTGCTATGAGTACAGTATTAGATTCCGATGCTTCACTTCAGGTTTACTGTATGCCATGGACCTTCTTATTGACCATGAAACACAGAAATTGCATCAGAATTTAATACAGAAGGCACAATGCCGACGTAAGTACAAGAGGACTGAAACTCTAACTTTCGATTATTTAAACCTCTCCTGTGAGTCCAGTTTTGGAATCCGATGCTTCACTTGAGGTTTACTGTATGCCTTGGACCTTCTTATTCACGATGAAACACAGAAATTGCATCAGAATTTAACACAAAAGGCATAATGCCGAGTTAACTATAAGAGCACTGACACTATAACTTTCTATGATATGAACCTCTCCTGTGAGTCAAGTTTTAGGTTCCGATGCTTCAATTCAGGTTTACGATATCCCTTAGACCTTCTTATTGACGATGAAACACAGAAATTGCATTCGAATTTAATACAAAAGTCACAATGCTGGCTTAAGTACAAGATGACTGACACTATAACTTTCTATCATATGAACAACTCCTGTGAGTCAAGTTTTAGATTCCGATGCTACACTTCAGGTTTACTGTATCCCTGGGACCTTCTTATTGACGATTAATCACAGAAATTGCATCCGAATGTAATACAAAAAACACAATGCCGACTTAAGTACAAGATGACTGACACTATAACTTTCTATGATTTGAACATCTCCTGTGAGTCCAGTTTTAGATTCCGATGCTTCACATCAGGTTAACTGTATCCCTTGGACCTTCTTATTGACGATGAAACACAGAAATTGCATCCGAATTTAATACAAAAGGCACAATGCCGAATTAAGTACAAGAGGGCTGACACTCTAGCTCTCTATGATTTGAACCTCTCCTGTGAGTCCAGTTTTTGATTCCTATGATTCACCTAAAGTTTGCTGAATCCCTTGGACCTTCTTACTGACGATGACACACAGCAATTAAATTCGAATTTAATACAAAAGGCACAATGCCGTCTTAAGTACAACAGGACTGACACTCTAACTTTCTATGATTTGAAACTCTAATGTGAGTCCTGTTTCAGATTCCGTTGCTTCACTTCAGGTTAACTGTATCGCTTGGACCTTCTTATTGACGATGAAATACAGAAATTGCAACCGAATTTAATACAAAAAGCACAATGCCGAATTAAGTACAAGAGGTCTGACACTCTAACTTTCGATGATTTGAACCTCTCCTGTGAGTCCAGTTTTAGATTCCGATGCCTCACTTCAGGTTTACTGTATCCCTTGGACCTTCTTATTGACGATGAAACAGAAATTGCATCCGAATTTAATACAAAGGGCACAATGCCGACCTAAGTGCAAGAGGACTGACACTCTAATTTTCTATGATTTGAACCTCTCCTGTGAGTCCAAGTTTAGATTCCGATGCTTCACTTCAGGTTTTCTGTATCCCTTGGACCTTCTTATTGACGATGAAATACAGAAATTGCAACCGAATTTAATACAAAAAGCACAATGCCGAATTAAGTACAAGAGGTCTGACACTCTAACTTTCGATGATTTGAACCTCTCTTGTGAGTCCAGTTTTAGATTCCGATGCTTCTCTTCAGGTTTACTGTATCCCTCGGACCTTCTTATTGACGATGAAACACAGATATTGCATCCGAGTTTAATACAAAAGGCACAATGCCGACATAAGTACAAGAGCACTGACACCATAACTTTCTATGGTGTGAACCTCTCCTGTGAGTCAAGTTTCAGATTCCGATGCTTCACTTCAGGTTTACTGTATCCCTTGGACCTTATCACTGACGATGAAACACAGAAATTGCATTCGAATTTAATACAAAAGGCACAATGCCGACATAAGTACAAGATGACTGACACTATAACTTTCTATTATATGAACCACTCCTGTGGGTCAAGTTTTAGATTCCGATGCTTCATTTCAGGTTTACTGTTTCCCTTGGACCTTGTTATTGTCGATGAGACACAGAAATTGCATCCGAATGGAATACAAAAAACACAATGCCGACTTAAGTACAAGATGACTGACACAATAACTTTCTATGATTTGAACCTCTCCTGTGAGTCCAGTTTCAGCTTCCGATGCTTCACTTCAGGTTTACTGTATCCCTTGAACCTTCTTATTGACGATGAAACACAGAAATTGCATCCGAATACAAAAGGCACAATGACCACTTAAGTACAAGAGGACTGACACCCTAAATTTCGATGATTTGAACCTCTCCTGTGAGTCCAATTTAGATTCCGATGTTTCACTTCAGTTTTACAGTATCCCTTCGACCTTCTTATTGACGATGAAACACAGAAATTGCATCCGAACTTAATACAAAAGGCACAATGCCGACTTAAGTACAAGAGGACTGACACTCAAATTTCCGATGATTTGAACCTCTCCTGTGAGTCCAGTTTTAGAATCCGATGCATCACTTCAGGTTTACTGTATCCCTTCGACCTTCTTATTAACGATGAAACACAGAAATTGCATCCGAATTTAATACAAAAGGCAAAATGCCGACTTAAGTACAAGAGGACTGACACTCTAACTTTCGATGATTTGAACCTCTCCATTGAGTCCAGTTTTAGATTCTCATGCTTCACTTCAGGTTTACTGTATCCCTTGGACCTTCTAATTGACGATGAAACACAGAAATTGCATCCGAAGTTAATACAAAAGGCACAATGCCGACTTAAGTACAAGATGACTCACATTCCAACTTTCTATGATGTGAACCTCTCCTGGGAGTCCAGTTTTTGATCCCGATACTTCCCTTCACGTTTACTGTATCCCTTGGACCTTCTTGTTGACGATGAAACACAGAAATTGCATCCGAATTTAATGCAAAAGAAACAGTGCCGACTTAAGTACAGGAGGACTGACACTCTAAGTTTCTATGGTATGAAACCCTCCTGTTAGTCCAGTTTTAGATTCCGATGCTACACTTCAGGTTTACTGTATCCCTTGGACCTTCTTATTGACGATGAAACACATAAATTGCATCCGAATTTAATACAAAAGGCACAATGCCGTCTTAAGTACAGTATGACTGACACTCTAACTTTCGATGATTTGAACCTCTCCCGTGAGTCCAGTTTTACATTCCGATGTTTCACTTTAGGTTTACAGTATCCCTTCGACCTTCTTATTGACGATGAAACACAGAAATTGCATCCGAACTTAATACAAAAGGCACAATGCCGACTTAAGTACAAGAGGACTGACACTCTAACTTTCGATGATTTGAACTTCTCCTGTGAGTCCCGTTTCAGCTTCCGATGCTTCACTTCAGGTTTACTGTATCCCTTCAACCTTCTTATTGACGATGAAACACAGAAATTGCATCCGAATTTAAAAAAAAAGGCACAATGACGACTTAAGTACAAGAGGACTGACACCATAAATTTAGATGATTTGAACCTCTTCTGTGAGTCCAGTTTTAGATTCCGAAGCTTCACTTCAGGTTTACTGTATCCCTTGGACCTTCTAATTGACGATGAAACACATAAATTGCATCCGAATTTAATACAAAAGGCACAATGCCGACTTAAGTACAAGAGAACAGACACTCTAAATTTCGATGATTTGAAGCTCTCCTGCGAGTCCAGTTTTAGATTCCAATGTTTCACTTCAGGTTTACAGTATCCCTTCGACCTTCTTATTGACGATGAAACACAGAAATTGCATCCGAACTTAATACAAAAGGCACAATGCCGACTTAAGTACTAGAGGACTGACACTCAAATCTCCAATGATATGAACCACTCCTGTGAGTCCAGTTTTAGAATCCGGTGCTTCACCTCAGGTTTACTGTATCCCTTGGACCTTCTTATTGACGATGAAACACAGAAATTACATCCGAATTTAATACAAAAGGCACAATGCCGACTTAAGTACAAGAGAACAGACACTCTAAATTTCGATGATTTGAACCTCTCCTGCGAGTCCAGTTTTAGATTCCGATGCTTCACTTCAGGTTTACTGTATCCCTCGGACCTTCTTATTGACGATGAAACCCAGAAATTGCATCCGAATTTAATATAAAAGGCACAATGCCGACTAAAGTACAAGAGGATTGACACTCTAACTTTCGATGATTTGAACCTCTCCTGTGAGTCCAGTTTTAGATTCTGATGCTTCACTTCAGGCTTACTGTATCCCTTGGACCTTCTTATTGACGATGAAACACAGAAGTGGCATCCGAAATTAATACAAACGGCACAATGCCGACTTAAGTACGAGAGGACTGACTCTAACTTTCGATGATATGAACCTCTCCTGTGAGTCCAGTTTCAGATTCCGATGCATCACTTCAGATTTACTGTTTACTTTGGACCTTCTTATAGACGATGAAACACAGAAATTTCATCCGAAATTTATACAAAAGGCACAATGGCGACTTAAGTACAAGAGGACTGACACTCTAACTTTCTATGATTAGAACCTTTCCTGTGAGTCAAGTTTTAGATTCCGATGCTTCACTTCAGGTTTACTGTATCCCTTGGACCCTCTTAATCACAATGAAACACAGAAATTGCATCCGAATTTAATACAAAAGGCACAATGCCGACTTAAGTACAAGAGGACTGACACTCTAACACTCTATGATTTGAACCTCTCCTGTGAGTCCAGTTTTAGCTTCCGATGCTTCACTGCAGGTTTACTGTATTCCTTGGACCTTCTTATTGACGATGAACCACAGAAATTGAATCTGAATTAAATACAAAAGGCACAATGACGAATTAAGTACAAGAGGACTGACACCCTAACTTTCGATGATTTGAATCTCTCCTGTGAGTGCAGTTTTAGATTCCAATGTTTCACTTCAGGTTTACAGTATCCCTTCGACTTTCTTATTGACGATGAAACACAGAAATTGCATCCGAATTTAATACAAAAGGCACAATGCCGACTAAAGTACAATATGACTGACACTCTAACTTTCTATGATTTAAACCTCTCCTGTGAGTCCAGTTTCAGATTCCGTTGCTTCACTTCAGGTTTACTGTATCCCTTGGACCTTCCTATTCACGATGAAACACAGAAAAAGCATACGAATTTAATACAAAAGGCACAATGACGACTTAAGTACAAGAGGACTGACACTCTAACTTTCTATGATATGAACCTCTCCTGTGAGTCAGTTTTAGATTCCGATGCTTCACTTCAGGTTTACTGTATCCCTTGGACCTTCTTATTGACGATGAAACACAGAAATGGCATCCGAATTTAATACAAAATGCACACTGCCGACTTAAGTGCAAGAGTAGAGACACTCTAAATTTCGATGATTTGAAGCTCTCCTGCGAGTCCAGTTTTAGATTCCGATGCTTCACTTCAGGTTTACTGTATCCCTTGGACCTTCTTATTGACGATGAAACACAGAAATTACATCCGATTTTAATACAAAAAGAACAATGCCGACTCAAGTACAATAGGACTGACACTCTAACTTTCTATGATATGAACCTCTCCTGTGAGTCAGTTTTAGATTCCGATGCTTCACTTCAGTTTTACTGTATCCCTTGGACCTTCTTATTGGCGATGAAACACAGAAATGGCATCCGAATTTAATACAAACGGCACAATGCCGACTTAAGTACGAGAGGACTGACAGTAACTTTCGATGATATGAACCTCTCCTGTGAGTCCAGTTTCAGATTCCGATGCTTCACTTCAGATTTACTGTTTACCTTGGACCTTCTTATAGACGATGAAACACAGAAATTGCATCCGAAATTTATACAAAAGGCACAATGGCGACTTAAGTACAAGAGGACTGACACTCTAACTTTCTATGATTTGAACCTTTCCTGTGAGTCAAGCTTTAGATTCCGATGCTTCACTTCAGGTTTACTGTATCCCTTGGACCTTCTTATTTACAATGAAACACAGAAATTGCATCCGAATTTAATACAAAAGGCACAATGCCGACTTAAGTACAAGAGGACTGACACTCACCTCTCCTGTGAGTCCAGTTTTAGCTTCCGATGTTTCACTTCAGGTTTACTGTTTAACTTGGACCTTCTTATTGACGATGAACCACAGAAATTGCATCTGAATTAAATACAAAAGGCACAATGACGAATTAAGTACATGAGGACTGACACCCTAACTTTCGATGATTTGAACCTCTCCTGTGAGTCCAGTTTTAGATTCCAATGTTTCACTTCAGGTTTACAGTATCCCTTCGACCTTCTTATTGACGATGAAACACAGAAATTGCATCCGAACTTAATACAAAAGGCACAATGCCGACTTAAGTACTAGAGGACTGACACTCAAATTTCCTATGATATGAACCACTCCTGTGAGTCCAGATTTAGATTCTGATGCTTCACTTCAGGTTTACTTTATCCCCGGGACCTTCTTATTGACGATGAAACACAGAAATTGCATCCGAATTTATTACAAAAGGTACAATGCCGACATAAGTACAAGTGGACTGACACTCTAACTCTCTATGATTTGAACCTCTCCTGTGAGTCCAGTTTTAGATTCCGATGCTTCACTTCAGGTTTACTGTATCCCTCGGACCTTCTAATTGACGATGAAACACAGAAATTGCATCCGAATTTAATACAAACATCACAATGCCGTCTTAAGTACAAGAGGACTGACACTCTAACTTTCAATGATTTGAACCTCTCCTGTGAGTCCAGTTTTAGATTCCGATGCTTCACTTCAGGTTTACTGTATCCCTTGGACCTTCTTATTGACGATGAAACAGAAATTGCATCCGAATTTAATCCAAAAGGCACAAGGCCGACTTAAGTACCAGATGACTGACAATCTGACTTTGTATGATTTGAACCTCTCCTGTGAGTCCAGGTTTAGATTCCGATGCTTCACTTCAGGTTTACTGTATCCCTTGGACCTTCTTATTGTCGATGAAACACAGAAATTGCATCCGAATTTGATACAAAAGGCACAATGCCAACTTAAGTACAAGAAAACTGACACTCCTACTTTCTATGATTTGAACCTCTCCTGGAAGTCCAGTTTTTGATTCCGATACTTCACTTCAGGTTTACTGTATCCCTCGGTGCTTCTTATTGACGATGAAACACAGAAATTGCATCCGAATTTAATGGAAAAGGAACAGTGCCGACTTAAGAACAAGATGACTGACACTCTAACATTCTATGGTATGAACCGCTCCTGTGAGTCCAGTTTTAGATTCCGATGCTTCACTTCAGGTTTACTCTATTCCTTGGACCTTCTTATTGACGATGAAACAGAAATTGCATCCGAATTTAATACAAAAGGCACAATGCCGACTTAAGTACAAGATGCCTGACACTCCAACTTTCTATGATTTGAACCTCTCCTGGGAGTCCAGTTTTAGGTTCCGATACTTCACTTTAGGTTTACTGTATCCCTTGGACCTTCTTATTGACGATGAAACACAGAAATTGCATCCGAATTTAATGCAAAAGGAACAGTGCCGACTTAAGTACAAGAGGACTGACACTCTAAATTTCTATGGTATGAATCGTTCCTGAGAGGCAAGTTTTAAATTCCGATGCTACACTTCAGGTTCACTGTATCCCTTGGACCTTCTTATTGACGATGAAACACAGAAATTGCATCCGAATTTAATACAAAAGGCACAATGCTGACTTAAGTACAAGATGACTGACACTTTAACTTTCTATGATTTGAGCTTCTCCTGTGAGTCCAGTTTTAGCTTCCGATGCTTCACTTCAGGTTTACTGTATCTCTTTGACCTTCTTACTGACGATGAAACACAGAAATTGCATCCGAATTTAATACAAAAGGATCAATGCCGACTTAAGTACAAGAGGACTGACACTCTAACTTACTATGATATGAACCTCTCCTGTGTGTCAGTTTTAGATTCCGATGCTTCACTTCAGGTTTACTCTATCCCTTGGACCCTCTTATTGCCAATGAAACACAGAAATTGCATCCGAATTTAATACAAAGGGCATAATGCGAATTAAGTACAAGATGACTGACACTCTAACTTTCTATGATTTGAAACCCTCCTGCGAGTCCAGTTTTAGATTCCGATGCCTCGCTTCAGGTTTACTGTATCCCTTGGACCTTCTTATTGACGATGATCACAAAAATTGCATCCGAATTTAATGCAAAAGGAACAATGCCGACTTAAGTAAAAGAGGACTGACACTCTAACTTTCTATGATATGAACCTCTCCTGTGAGTCCAGTTTTAGATTCCGTTGCTTCACTTCAGGTTTACAGTATCCCTTGGACTATCATATTGACGATGAAACACAGAAATTGCAACCGAATTTAATACAAACGGCACAATGCCGACTTAAGAACAACAGGACTGACACTAACTTTCTAAGATATGAACCTCTCCCCTGAGACCAGTTTTAGATTCCGATGCTTCACTTCTGGTTTACTGTTTACCTTGGACCTTCTTATTGACGATGAAACACAGAAATTGCATCCGAATTTTATACAAAAGGCACAATGGCGACTTAAGTACAAGAGGACTGACACTCTATCTTTCTATGATTTGAACCTCTCCTGTGAGTCCAGTTTTAGATTCCGATGCTTCACTTCAGGTTAACTGTATCCCTTTGACCTTATTATTGACGATGAAACACAGAAATTGCATCCGAATTTAATACAAAAGGAACAATGCCGACTTAAGTACAAGAGAACTGACACTCTAACTTTCTATGATATGAACCTCTCCTGTGAGTCAGTTTTAGATTCCGATGCTTCACTTCAGGTTTACTGTATCCCTTGGACCTTCTTGTTGACGATGAAACACAGAAATGGCATCCGAATTTAATACAAACGGCACAATGCCGACTTAAGTACGAGAGGACTGACACTAACTTTCGATGATATGAACCTCTCCTGTGAGTGCAGTTTTAGATTCCGATGCTTCACAGCAGATTTACTGTTTACCTTGGACCTTCTTATAGCCGATTAAACACAGAAATTGCATAGGAAATTTATACAAAAGGCACAATGGCGACTTAAGTACAAGAGGACTGACACTCTAACACTCTATGACTTGAACCTCTCCTGTGAGTCCAGTTTTAGCTTCCGATGCTTCACTTCAGGTTTACTGTATCCCTTGGACCTTCTTATTGACGATGAAGCACAGAAATTGCATCCGAATTAAATACAAAAGGCACAATGACGACTTAAGTACAAGAGGACTGACAAGCTAAATTTCGATGATTTGAACCTCTCCTGCGAGTCCAGTTTTAGATTCCGATGCTTCACTTCAGGTTTACTGTATCCCTCGGACCTTCTTATTGACGATGAAACACAGAAATTGCATCCGAATTTAATACAAACGGCACAATGCCGACTTAAGTACAAGAGGACTGACACTCTAACTTTCGATGATTTGAACCTCTCCTGTGAGTCCAGTTTTAGATTCTGATGCTTCACTTTTGGTTTACTGTATCTCCGGGACCCTCTTATTGACGATGAAACACAGAAATTGCATCTGAATTTATTACAAAAGGCACAATGCCGACATAAGTACAAGAGGACTGACACTCTAACTCTCTATGATTTAAACCTGTCCTGTGAGTCCAGTTTTAGATTCCGATGCTTCACTTCAGGTTTACTGTATCCCTCGGAATTTCTAATTGACGATGAAACACAGAAATTGCATCCGAATTTAATACAAACGACACAATGCCGTCTTAAGTACAAGAGGACTGACACTCTATCTTTCGATGATTTGAACCTCTCCTGTTAGTCCAGTTTTAGATTCCGATGCTTCACTTCAGGTTTACTGTATCCCTTGGACCTTCTTATTGACGATGAAACAGAAATTGCATCCGAATTTAATCCAAAAGGCACAAGGCCGACTTAAGTACAAGATGAATGACAATCTGACTTTCTATGATTTGAACCTCTCCTGTGAGTCCAGTTTTAGATTCCGATGCTTCACTTCAGGTTTACTGTATCCCTTGGACCTTCTTAATGACGATGAAACAGAAATTGCATCCGAATTTAATACAAAAGTCACAATGCCGACTTAAGTACAAGATGCCAGACACTCCAACTTTCTATGATTTGAACCTCTCCTGGGAGTCCAGTTTTAGATTCCGATACTTCACTTCAGGTTTACTGTATCCCTTGGACCTTCTTATTGACGATGAAACACAGAAATTGCATCCGAATTTAATGCAAAAGGAAAGTGCCGACATAAGTACAAGAGGACTGACACTCTAACTTTCTATGATATGAACCTCTCCTGTGTGTCAGTTTTAGATTCCGATGCTTCACTTCAGGTTTACTCTATCCCTTGGACCCTCTTATTGCCAATGAAACACAGAAATTGCATCCGAATTTAATACAAAGGGCATAATGCGAATTAAGTACAAGATGACTGACACTCTAACTTTCTATGATTTGAAACCCTCCTGCGAGTCCAGTTTTAGATTCCGATGCCTCGCTTCAGGTTTACTGTATCCCTTGGACCTTCTTAATGACGATGATCACAAAAATTGCATCCGAATTTAATGCAAAAGGAACAATGCCGACTTAAGTAAAAGAGGACTGACACTCTAACTTTCTATGATATGAACCTCTCCTGTGAGTCCGGTTTTAGATTCCGTTGCTTCACTTCAGGTTTACAGTATCCCTTGGACTATCATATTGACGATGAAACACAGAAATTGCATCCGAATTTAATACAAACGGCACAATGCCGACTTAAGAACAACAGGACTGACACTAACTTTCTATGATATGAACCTCTCCCCTGAGACCAGTTTTAGATTCCGATGCTTCACTTCTGGTTTACTGTTTACCTTGGACCTTCTTATTGACGATGAAACACAGAAATTGCATCCGAATTTTATACAAAAGGCACAATGGCGACTTAAGTACAAGAGGACTGACACTCTAGCTTTCTATGATTTGAACCTCTCCTGTGAGTCCAGTTTTAGATTCCGATGCTTCACTTCAGGTTAACTGTATCCCTTTGACCTTATTATTGACGATGAAACACAGAAATTGCATCCGAATTTAATACAAAAGGAACAATGCCGACTTAAGTACAAGAGAACTGACACTCTAACTTTCTATGATATGAACCTCTCCTGTGAGTCAGTTTTAGATTCCGATGCTTCACTTCAGGTTTACCGTATCCCTTGGACCTTCTTATTGACGATGAAACACAGAAATGGCATCCGAATTTAATACAAACGGCACAATGCCGACTTAAGTACGAGAGGACTGACACTAACTTTCGATGATATGAACCTCTCCTGTGAGTGCAGTTTTAGATTCCGTTGCTTCACTTCAGAATTACTGTTTACCTTGGACCTTCTTATAGCCGATTAAACACAGAAATTGCATCCGAAATTTATACAAAAGGCACAATGGCGACTTAAGTACAAGAGGACTGACACTCTAACACTCTATGACTTGAACCTCTCCTGTGAGTCCAGTTTTAGCTTCCGATGCTTCACTTCAGGTTTACTGTATCCCTTGGACCTTCTTATTGACGATGAAGCACAGAAATTGCATCCGAATTAAATACAAAAGGCACAATGACGACTTAAGTACAAGAGGACTGACAAGCTAAATTTCGATGATTTGAACCTCTCCTGCGAGTCCAGTTTTAGATTCCGATGCTTCACTTCAGGTTTACTGTATCCCTCGGACCTTCTTATTGACGATGAAACACAGAAATTGCATCCGAATTTAATACAAACGGCACAATGCCGACTTAAGTACAAGAGGACTGACACTCTAACTTTCGATGATTTGAACCTCTCCTGTGAGTCCAGTTTTAGATTCTGATGCTTCACTTTTGGTTTACTGTATCTCCGTGACCCTCTTATTGACGATGAAACACAGAAATTGCATCTGAATTTATTACAAAAGGCACAATGCCGACATAAGTACAACAGGACTGACACTAACTTTCTATGATATGAACCTCTTCTGTGAGACCAGTTTTAGATTCCGATGCTTCACTTCAGGTTTACTGTTTACCTTGGACCTTCTTATTGACGATGAAACACAGAAATTGCATCCAAATTTTATACAAAAGGCACAATGGCGACTTAAGTACAAGAGGACTGACACTCTAACTTTTTATGATTTGAACCTCTCCTGTGAGTCAAGTTTAAGATTCCGATGCTTCACTTCAGGTTTACTGTATCCCTTGGACCTTCTTATTCACGATGAAACACAGAAATTGCATCCGAATTTAATACAAAGGCACAATGCCGACTTAAGTACAAGAGGACTGACACTCTAACACTCTATGTTTTGAACCTCTCCTGTGAGTCCAGTTTTAGCTTCCGATGATTCTCTTCAGGTTTACTGTATCCCTTGGACCTTCTTATTGACGATGAAACACAGAAATTGCATCGGAATTTCATAAAAAAGGCACAATGACGACTTAAGTACAAGAGGACTGACACCCTAACTTTTGATGATTTGAACCTCTCCTGTGAGTCCAGTTTTAGATTCTGATGTTTCACTTTAGGTTTACAGTATCCCTTCGACCTTCTTATTGACAATGAAACACAGAAATTGCATCCGAACTTAATACAAAAGGCACAATGCCGACTGAAGTACAAGAGGACTGACACTCAAATTGCCTATGATTTGAACCTCTCCTGTGAGTCCAGTTTTCGAATCCGATGCTTCACTTCAGGTTTGCTGTATCCGTTGGACCTTCTTATAGACGATGAAACACAGAAATTGCGTCCGAATTTAATACAAAAGACACATGCCGACTTAAGTATAAGAGAACAGACACTCTAAATTTCGATGATTTGAACCTCTCCTGCGAGTCCAGTTTTAGATTCCGATGCTTCACTTCAAGTTTACTGTATACCCTCGGACCTTGTTATTGACGATGAAACACTGAAATTGCATCCGAATTTAATACAAAAGGCACAATGCCGACTTAAGTACTAGAGGACTGACACTCTAGTTTTCGATGATTTGAACCTCTCCTGTGAGTCCTGTTTTAGTTTCTGATGCTTCACTTCACGTTTACTGTATCCCCGGGACCTTCTTATTGACGATGAAACACAGAAATTACATCCAAATTTATTACAAAAGGCACAATGCCGACATAAGTACAAAAGGACTGACACTCTAACTTTCGATGATTGAACCTCTCCTGTGAGTCCAGTTTTAGATTCTGATGCTTCACTTCAGGTTTACTGTATACCCGGGACCTTCTTATTGACGATGAAACACAGAAATTGCATCCGAATTTATTACAAAAGGCACAATGCCGACATAAGTCGAAGAGGACTAACACAGTAACTCTCAATGATTTGAACCTCTCCTGTGAGTCCAGTTTTAGATTCCCATGCTTCACTTCAGGTTTACTGTATCCCTTGGACCTTCTAATTGACGATGAAACACAGAAATTGCATCCGAATTTAATAGAAACGGCACAATGCCGTCTTAAGTACAAGAGGACTGACACTCTAACTTTCGATGATTTGAACCCCTCCTGTGAGTGCAGTTTTAGATTCCGATGCTTCACTTCAGGTTTACTGTATCCCTTGGACCTTCTTATTGACGATGAAACACAGAAATTGCATCCGAATTTAATACAAAAGGCACAATGCCGACTTAAATACAAGATAGCTGACACTCCTACTTTCTATGATTTGAACCTCTCCTGGAAGTCCAGTTTTAGATTTCGATACTTCACTTCAGGTTTACTGTATCCCTTGGTGCTTCTTATTGACGATGAAAAACAGAAATTGCATCCGAATTTAATGCAAAAGGAACAGTGCCGTCTGAAGTACAAGAGGACTGACACTCTACTTTTCTATGGTATGAACCGCTCCTGTGAGTCCAGTTTTAGATTCTGATGCTTCACTTCAGGTTTACTGTATCCCTTTGACCTTCTTATTGACGATGAAACACAGAAATTGCATCCGAATTTAATACAAAAGGAACAATGCCGACTTAAGTACAAGAGGACTGACACTAACTTTCTATGATATGAACCTCTCCTGTGAGTCCAGTTTTAGATTCCGATGCTTCACTTCAGGTTTACTGATCTCCGGGACCTTCTTATTGACGATGAAACACAGAAATTGCATCCGAATTTATTACAAAAGGCACAATGCCGACATAAGTACAAGAGGACTTTCACTCTAACTCTCAACGATTTGAACCTCTCCTGTGAGTCCAGTTTTAGATTCCGATGCTTCACTTCAGGTTTACTGTATCCCTTGGACCTTCTAATTGACGATGAAACACAGAAATTGCATCCGAATTTAATACAAACGGCACACTGCAGTCTTAAGTACAAGAGGACTGACACTCTAACATTCGATGATTTGAACCTCTCCTGTGAGTCCAGTTTTAGATTCCGATGCTTCACTTCAGGTTTACTCTATACCTTGGACCTACTTATTGACGATGAAACAGAAATTGCATTCGAATTTAATACAAAAGGCACAATGCCGACATAAGTACAAGATGCCTGACACTCCAACTTTCTATGATTTGAACCTCTCCTGGGAGTCCAGTTTTAGATTCCGATACTTCACTTCAGGTTTACTGTATCCCTTTGACCTTCTTACTGACGATGAAACACAAAAATTGCATCCGAATTTAATACAAAAAGAACAATGCCGGCTTAAGTACAAGAGGACTGACACTCTAACTTTCTATGATATGAACCCCTCCTGTGTGTCAGTTTTAGATTCCGATGCTTCACTTCAGGTTTACTGTATCTCTTGGACCCTCTTATTGCTGATGAAACACAGAAATTCCATCCGAATTTAATACAAAGGGCATAATGCGACTTAAGTACAAGATGACTGACACTCTAACTTTCTATGATGTGAAACTCTCCTGCGAGTCCAGTTTTAGATTCCGATGCCTCGCTTCAGGTTTACTGTATCCCTTGGACCTTCTTATTGACGATGAAACACAAAAATTGCATCCGAATTTAATACAAAAGGAACAACCGACTTAAGTAAAAGAGGACAGACACTCTAAATTTCTATGATATTAACCTCTCCTGTGAGTCCAGTTTTAGATTCCGATGCTTCACTTCAGGTTTACAGTATCACTTGGACTTTCTTATTGACAATGAAACACAGAAATTTGCATCCGAATTTAATACAAACGGCACAGTGCCGACTTAAGTACAACAGGACTGACACTAACTTTCTATGATATGAACCTCTCCTGTGAGACCAGTTTTAGATTCCGATGCTTCACTTCAGGTCTACTGTTTACCTTGGACTTTCTTATTGACGATGAAACACAGAAATTGCATCCGAATTTTATACAAAAGGCACAATGGCGACTTAAGTACAACAGGACTGACACTCTAACTTTCTGTGATTTGAACCTCTCCTGTGAGTCAAGTTTTAGATTCCGATGCTTCACTTCAGGTTAACT
Organism: Schistocerca americana; assembly: GCF_021461395.2. Lineage (NCBI taxonomy): Eukaryota > Metazoa > Arthropoda > Insecta > Orthoptera > Acrididae > Schistocerca > Schistocerca americana. Next base: position 36,524,561 of record NC_060128.1, read on the forward strand.
GTATCCCTTGGACCTTCTTATTCACGATGAAACACAAAAATTGCATCCGAATTTAATACAAAAGGCACGATGCCGACTTAAGTACAAGAGGACTGACACTCTAACACTCTATGATTTGAACCTCTCCTGTGAGTCCAGTTTTAGCTTCCGATGCTTCACTTCAGGTTTACTGTATCCCTTGGACCTTCTTATTGACGAAGAAACACAGAAATTGCATCCGAATGTAATACAAAAGGCACAATGACGACTTAAGCACAAGAGGACTGACACCCTAACTTTCGATGAATTGAACTCTCCTGTGAGTCCAGTTTTAGATTCTGATGTTTCACTTCAGGTTTACAGTATCCCTTCGACCTTCTTATTGACGATGAAACACAGAAATTCCATCCGAACTTAATACAAAAGGCACAATGCCGACTTAAGTACAAGAGGACTGACACTCAAATTTCCTATGATTTGAACCTCTCCTGTGAGTCCAGTTTTAGATTCCGATGCTTCACTTCAGGTTTACTGTATCCCTTTGACCTTCTTATTGACGAAGAAACACAGAAATTGCATCCGAATTTAATACGAAAGGAACAATGCCGACTTATGTACAAGAGGACTGACACTCTAACTTTCTATGATATGAACCTCTCCTGTGTGTCAGTTTTAGATTCCGATGCGTCACTTCAGGTTTACTGTATCCCTTGGACCCTCTTATTGCCGATGAAACACAGAAATTGCACCTGAATTTAATACAAAGGGCATAATGCGACTTAAGTACAAGATGACTGACACTCTAACTTTCTATGATTTGAAACTCTCCTGCGAGTCCAGTTTTAGATTCCGATGCCTCGCTTCAGGTTTACTATATCCCTTGGACCTTCATATTGACGATGAAACACAAAAATTGCATCCGAATTTAATACAAAAGGAACAATGCCGACTTAAGTAAAAGAGGACTGACACTCTAACTTTCTATGATATGAACCTCTCCTGTGAGTCCAGTTTTAGATTCCGGTGCTTCACTTCGGGTTTACTCTATACCTTGGACCTTCTTATTGACGATGAAACAGAAATTGCATCTGAATTTAATACAAAAGGCACAATGCCGACTTAAGTACAAGATGCCTGACACTCCAACTTTCTATGATTTGAACCTCTCCTGGGAGTCCAGTTTTAGATTCCGATACTTCACTTCAGGTTTACTGTATCCCTTTGACCTTCTTACTGACGATGAAACACAGAAATTGCATCCGAATTTAATACAAAAGGCACGATGCCGACTTAAGTACAAGAGGACTGACACTCTAACACTCTATGATTTGAACCTCTCCTGTGAGTCCAGTTTTAGCTTCCGATGCTTCACTTCAGGTTTACTGTATCCCTTGGACCTTCTTATTGACGAAGAAACACAGAAATTGCATCCGAATGTAATTCAAAAGGCACAATGACGACTTAAGTACAAGAGGACTGACACCCTAACTTTCGATGAATTGAACTCTCCTGTGAGTCCAGTTTTAGATTCTGATGTTTCACTTCAGGTTTACAGTATCCCTTCGACCTTCTTATTGACGATGAAACACAGAAATTCCATCCGAACTTAATACAAAAGGCACAATGCTGACTTAAGTACAAGAGGACTGACACTCAAATTTCCTATGATTTGAACCTCTCCTGTGAGTCCAGTTTTAGATTCCGATGCTTCACTTCAGGTTTACTGTATCCCTTTGACCTTCTTATTGACGAAGAAACACAGAAATTGCATCCGAATTTAATACAAAAGGAACAATGCCGACTTAAGTACAAGAGGACTGACACTCTAACTTTCTATGATATGAACCTCTCCTGTGTGTCAGTTTTAGATTCCGATGCTTCACTTCAGGTTTACTGTATCCCTTGGACCCTCTTATTGCCGATGAAACACAGAAATTGCACCTGAATTTAATACAAACGGCACAATGCCGACTTAAGTACAACAGGACTGACACTAACTTTCTATGATATGAACCTCTCCTGTGAGAAAAGTTTTAGATTCCGATGCTTCACTACAGGTTTGCTGTATACCTTTTACCTTCTTATTCACGATGAAACACAGAAATTGCATCCGAATTTAATACAAAAGGCACAATGCCGACTTAAGTACAAGAGGACTGACACTCTATGACTCTATGATTTGAACCTCTCCTGTGAGTCCAGTTTCAGCTTCCGATGCTTCACTTCAGGTTTACTGTATCCCTTGGACCTTCTTATTGACGATGAAACACAGAAATTGCATCCGAATTAAATACAAAAGGCTCAATGACGACTTAAGTACAAGAGAACTGACAACCTAACTTTCGATGATTTGAACCTCTCCTGTGAGTCCAGTTGTAGATTCCGATGTTTCACTTCAGGTTTACAGTATCCCTTCGACATTCTTATTGACGATGAAACACAGAAATTGCATCCGAACTTAATACAAAATGCACAATGCCGAGTTAAGTACAAGAGGACTGACACTCAAATTTCCTATGATTTGAACCTCTCCTGTGAGTCCAGTTTTAGAATCCGGTGCTTCACCTCAGGTTTACTGTATCCCTTGGACCTTCTTATTGACGATGAAACACAGAAATTGCATCCGAATTTGATACAAAGGGCACAATGCCGACTTAAGTACAAGAGAACAGACACTCTAAATTTCGATGATTTGAAACTCTCCTGCGAGTCCAGTTTTAGATTCCGATGCTTCACTTCAGGTTTACTGTATCCCTCGGACCCTCTTATTGACGATGAAACACAGAAATTGCATACGAATTTAATACAAAAGGCACAATGCCCACTTAAGTACAAGAGGACTGACACTCTAACTTTCGATGATTTGAACATCTCCTGTGAGTCCAGTTTTAGATTCCGATGCTTCACTTCAGGTTTACTGTATCCCTTGGACCTTCTTATTGACGATGAAACAGAAATTGCATCCGAATTTAATCCAAAAGGCACAAGGCCGACTTAAGTACAAGATGACTGACAATCTGAGTTTCTATGATTTGAACCTCTCCTGTGAGTCCAGTTTTAGATTCCGATGCTTCACTTCAGGTTTACTGTATCTCTTGGACCTTCTTATTGACGATGAAACACAAAAATTGCATCCGAATTTAATACAAAAGTCACAATGCCGACTCAAGTACAAGATAACTGACACTCCTACTTTCTATTATTTGAACCTCTCCTGGAAGTCCAGTTTTACATTGCGATACTTCACTTCAGGTTTACAGTATCCCTTGGTGCTAATGATTGACGATGAAACTCAGATATTGCATCCGAATTTAATGCAAAAGGAACAGTGCTGACTTAAGTACAGGAGGACTGACACTCTAACTTTCTATGGTATGAACCGCTCCTGTGAGTCCAGTTTTAGATTCCGATGCTTCACTTCAAGTTTACTCTATCCCTTGGACCTTCTTATTGACGATGAAACAGAAATTGCATTCGAATTTAATACAAAGGCACAATGCCGACTTAAGTACAAGATGCCTGACACTCCAACTTTCTATGATTTGAACCTCTCCTGGGAGTCCAGATTTAGATTCCGATACTTCACTTCAGGTTTACTGTATCCCTTGGACCTTCTTATTGACGATGAAACACAGAAATTGCATCCGAATTTAATGCAAAAGGAACAGTGCCGACTTAAGTACAAGAGGACTGACACTCTAACTTTCTATGGTATGAACCGCTGCTGTGAGTCAAGTTTTAAATTCCGATGCTACACATCAGGTTTACTGTATTCCTTGGACCTTCACATTGACGATGAAACACAGAAATTGCATCCGAATTTAATACAAAAGGCACAATGCCGTTTTAAGTACAAGAGGACTGACACTCTAACTTTCTATGATATGAACCTCTCCTGTGTGTCAGTTTTAGATTCCGATGCTTCACTTCAGGTTTACCGTATCCCTTGGACCCTCTTATTTCCGACGAAACAAAGAAATTGCATCCGAATTTAGTACAAAGGGCATAATGCGACTTAAGTACAAGATGACTGACACTCTAACTTTCTATGATTTGAAACTCTCCTGCGAGTCCACTTTTAGATTCCGATGCCTCGCTTCAGGTTTACTGTATGCCTTGGACCTTCTTATTGACGATGAAACACAAAAATTGCATCCGAATTTAATACAAAAGGAACAATGCCGACTTAAGTAAAAGAGTACTGACACTCTAAATTTCTATGATATGAACCTCTCCTGTGGGTCCAGTTTTAGATTCCGAAGCTTCACTTCAGGTTTACAGTGTCCCTTGGACATTCTTATTGACGATGAAACACAGAAATTGCATCCGAATTTAATACAAACGGCACAATGCCGACTTAAGTACAACAGGACTGACACTAACATTCTATGAAATGAACCTCTCCTGTGAGACCAGTTTTAGATTCCGATGTTTCACTTCAGGTTTGCTGTTTACCTTGGACCCTCTTATTGACGATGAAACACAGAAATTGCATCCGAATTTTATACAAAAGGAACAATGCCGACTTAAGTACATGAGGACTGACACTCTAACTTTGTATGATATGAACCTCTCCTGTGTGTCAGTTTTAGATTCCGATGCTTCACTTCAGGTTTACTGTATCTCTTGGACCCTCTTATTGCCGATGAAACAAAGAAATTGCATCCGAATTTAATACAAAGGGCATAATGCGACTTAAGTACAAGATGACTGACACTCTAACTTTCTATGATTTGAAACTCTCCTGCGAGTCCAGTTTTAGATTCCGATGCCTCGCTTCAGGTTTACTGTATCCCTTGGCCCTTCTTATTGAAGATGAAACACAAAAATTGCATCCGAATTTAATACAAAAGGAACAACCGACTTAAGTAAAAGAGGACAGACACTCTAAATTTCTATGATATCAACCTCTCCTGTGAGTCCAGTTTTAGATTCCGATGCTTCACTTCAGGTTTATAGTATCCCTTGGACTTTCTTATTGACAATGAAACACAGAAATTGCATCCGAATTTAATACAAACGGCACATTGCCGACTTAAGTACAACAGGACTGACACTAACTTCTATGATATGAACCTCTCCTGTGAGACCAGTTTTAGATTCCGATGCTTCACTTCAGGTTTGCTGTTTACCTTGGACCTTCTTATTGACGATGAAACGCAGAAATTGCATCCGAATTTTATACAAAAGGCACAATGGCGACTTAAGTACAAGAGGACTGACACTCTAACTTTCTATGATTTGAACCTCTCCTGTGAGTCAAGTTTTAATTTCCGATGCTTCACTTCAGGTTTACTGTATCCCTTGGACCTTCTTATTCACGATGAAACACAGAAATTGCATCCGAATTTAATACAAAAGGCACGATGCCGACTTAAGTACAAGAGGACTGACACTCTAACACTCTATGATTTGAACCTCTCCTGTGAGTCCAGTTTTAGCTTCTGATGCTTCACTTCAGGTTTACTGTATCCCTTGCACATTCTTATTGACGATGAAACACAGAAATTGCATCCGAATGTAATACAAAAGGCACAATGACGACTTAAGTACAAGAGGACTGACACCCTGACTTTCGATGATTTGAACCTCTTGTGTGAGTCCAGTTTTAGATTCTGATGTTTCACTTTAGGTTTACAGTATCCCTTCGACCTTCTTATTGACGATGAAACACAGAAATTCCATCCGAACTTAATACAAAAGGCACAATGCCGACTTAAGTACAAGAGGACTGACACTCAAATTTCCTATGATTTAAACCTCTCCTGTGAGTCCAGTTTTAGATTCCGATGCTTCACTTCAGGTTTACTGTATCCCTTTGACCTTCTTATTGACGATGAAACACAGAAATTGCATTCGAATTTAATACAAAAGGAACAATGCCGACTTAAGTACAAGAGGACTGACACTCTAACTTTCTATGATATGAACCTCTCCTGTGTGTCAGTTTTAGATTCCGATTCTTCACTTCAGGTTTACTGTATCCCTTGGACCCTCTTATTGCTGATGGACACAGAAATTGCACCTGAATTTAATACAAAGGGCATAATGCGACTTAAGTACAAGATGACTGACACTCTAACTTTCTATGATTTGAAACTCTCCTGCGAGTCCAGTTTTAGATTCCGATGCCTCGCTTCAGGTTTACTGTATCCCCGGGACCTTCTTATTGACGATGAAACACAGAAATTGCATCCGAATTTAATCCAAACGGCACAATGCCGACTTAAGTACAACAAGACTGACACTAAATTCTATGATATGAACCTCTCCTGTGAGACCAGTTTTAGATTCCGATGCTTCACTTCAGGTTTACTGTTTACCATGGACCTTCTTATTGACTATGAAACGCAGAAATTGCATCCGAATTTTATACAAAAGGCACAATGGCGACTTAAGTACAAGAGGACTGACACTCTAACTTTCTATGATTTGAACCTCTCCTGTGAGTCCAGTTTTAGATTCTGATGCTTCACTTCGGGTTTACTGTATCCCTTTGACCTTATTATTGACCATGAAACACAGAAATTGCATCCGAATTTAATACAAAAGGAACAATGCCGACTTAAGTAAAAGAGGACTGACACTCTAGATTTCTATGATATGAACCTCTCCTGTGGGTCCAGTTTTAGATTCCAAAGCTTCACTTCAGGTTTACAGTATCCCTTGGACTTTCTTATTGACGATGAAACACAGAAATGGCATCCGAATTTAATACAAACGGCACAATGATGACTTAAGTACAACAGGAATGACACTAACATTCTATGAAATGAACCTCTCCTGTGAGACCAGTTTTAGATTCCGATGCTTCACTTCAGGTTTACTGTTTACCTTGGACCTTCTTATTGACGATGAAACACAGAAATTGCATCCGAACTTAATACAAAAGGCACAATGCCGACTTAAGTACAAGAGGACTGACACTCAAGTTTCCTTTGATTTGAACCTCTCCTGTGAGTCCAGTTTTAGTTTCTGATGCTTCACTTCGAGTTTACTGTATCCCCATGACCTTCTTATTGACGATGAAACACAGAAATTGCATCCAAATTTATTACAAAAGGCACAATGCCGACATAAGTCCAAGAGGACTGACACTCTAACTTTCGATGATTTGAACCTCTCCTGTGAATCCAGTTTTAGATTCCGATGCTTCACTTCAGGTTTACTGTATCCCTTGGACCTTCGAATTGACGATGAAACACAGAAATTGCATACGAATTTAATACAAACGGCACAATGCCGTCTTAAGTACAAGAGGACTGACACTCTAAGTTTCGATGATTTGAACCTCTCCTGTGAGTCCAGTTTTAGTTTCCGATGCTTCACTTCTGGTTTACTGTATCCCTTGGACCTTCTTAATGACGATGATACAGAAATTGCATCCGAATTTAATCCAAAAGGCACAAGGCCGACTTAAGTACAAGATAACTGACAATCTGACTTTCTATGATTTGAACCTCTCCTGTGAGTCCAGTTTTAGATTCCGATGCTTCACTTCAGGTTTACTGTATCCCTTGGACCTTCTTATTGACGATGAAACACAGAAATTGCATCCGAATTTAATGCAAAATGAACAGTGACGACTTAAGTACTAGAGGACTGACACTCTAACTTTCTATTGTATGAACCGCTCCTGTGAGTCCAGGTTTAGATTCCGATGCTACACTTCAGGTTTACTGTATCCCTTGGACCTTCCTATTGACAATGAAACACAGAAAATGCATCCGAATTTAATACAAAGGGCATAATGCCGACTTCAGTACATGATGACCGACATTCTAACTTTCTATGATTTGAACCTCTCCTGTGTGTCCAGTTTTAGATTCCGATGCTTCACTTCAGGTTTACTGTATCTCCGGGACCTTCTTATTGACGATGAAACACAGAAATTGCATCCGAATTTATTACAAAAGCCACAATGCCGACATAAGTACAAGAGGACTGACACTATAATCTCTATGATTTGAACCTCTCCTGTGAGTCCAGTTTTAGATTCTGATGCTTCACTACAGGTTTACTGTATCCCTTGGACCTTCTAATTGACGATGAAACACAGAAATTGCATCCGAATTTAATACAAACGGCACAATGCCGTCTTAAGTACAAGAGGACTGACACTCTAACTTTCGATGATTTGAACCTCTCCTGTGAGTCCAGTTTTAGATTCCGATGCTTCTCTTCAGGTTTACTCTATCCCTTGGACCTTCTTATTGACGATGAAACAGAAATTGCATCAGAATTTAATACAAAAGGCACAATGCTGACTTAAGTACAAGATGCCCGACACTCCAACTTTCTATGATTTGAACCTCTCCTGGGAGTCCAGTTTTAGATTCCGATACTTCACTTCAGGTTTACTGTATCCCTTGGTCCTTCTTATTGACGATGAAACACAGAAATTGCATCCGAATTTAATATAAAAGGAACAGTGCCGACTTAAGTACAAGAGGACTGACACTCTAACTTTGTAAGGTATGAATTGCTCCTGTGAGTCAAGTTTTAAATTCCGATGCTACACTTCAGGTTTACTGTATCCCTTGGACCTTCTCATTGACGATGAAACACAGAAATTGCATCCGAATTTAATACAAAAGGCACAATGCCGACTTAAGTACAAGATGACTGACACTTTAACTTTCTATGATTTGAACCTCTCCTGTGAGTCCAGTTATAGCTTCCGATGCTTCGCTTCAGTTTTACTGTATCCCTTTGACCTTCGTACTGACGATGAAGCACAGAAATTGCATCCGAATTTAATACAATAGGAACAATGCCGACTTAAGTACAAGCGGACTGACACTCTAACTTTCGATGATTTGAACCTCTCCTGTGAGTCCAGTTTTAGTTTCCGATGCTTCACTTCTGGTTTACTGTATCCCTTGGACCTTCTAATTGACGATGAAACACAGAAATTGCATCCGAATTTAATCCAAAAGGCACAAGGCCGTCTTAAGTACAAGAGGACTGACACTCTAACTTTCGATGATTTGAACCTCTCCTGTGAGTCCAGTTTTAGTTTCCGATGCTTCACTTCTGGTTTACTGTATCCCTTGGACCTTCTTAATGACGATGAAACAGAAATTGCATCCGAATGTAATCCAAAAGGCACAAGGCCGACTTAAGTACAAGATGACTGACTATCTGACTTTCTATGATTTGAACCTCTCCTGTGAGTCCAGTTTTAGATTCCGATGCTTCACTTCAGGTTTACTGTATCCCTTGGACCTTCTTATTGACGATGAAACACAGAAATTGCATCCGAATTTAATGCAAAATGAACAGTGACGACTTAAGTACTAGAGGACTGACACTCTAACATTCTATGGTATGAACCGCTCCTGTGAGTCCAGTTTTAGATTCCGATGCTACACTTCAGGTTTACTGTATCCCTTGGACCTTCCTATTGACGATGAAACACAGAAAATGCATCCGAATTTAATACAAAGGGCATAATGCCGACTTAAGTACATGATGACCGACATTCTAACTTTCTATGATTTGAACCTCTCCTGTGTGTCCAGTTTTAGATTCCGATGCTTCACTTCAGGTTTACTGTATCTCCGGGACCTTCTTATTGACGATGAAACACAGAAATTTCATCCGAATTTATTACAAAAGGCACAATGCCGACATAAGTACAAGAGGACTGACACTCTAACTCTCTATGATTTGAACCTCTCCTGTGAGTCCAGTTTTAGATTCCGATGCTTCACTACAGGTTTACTGTATCCCTTGGACCTTCTAATTGACTATGAAACACAGAAATTGCATCCGAATTTAATATAAACGGCACAATGCCGTCTTAAGTACAAGAGGACTGACACTCTAACTTTCGATGATTTGAACCTCTCCTGTGAGTCCAGTTTTAGATTCCGATGCTTCTCTTCAGGTTTACTCTATCCCTTGGACCTTCTTATTGACGATGAAACAGAAATTGCATCCGAATTTAATACAAAAGGCACAATGCCGACTTAAGTACAAGATGCCCGACACTCCTACTTTCTATGATTTGAACCTCTCCTGGGAGTCCAGTTTTAGATTCCGATACTTCACTTCAGGTTTACTGTATCCCTTGGACCTTCTTATTGACGATGAAACACAGAAATTGCATCCAAATTTAATATAAAAGGAACAGTGCCGACTTAAGTACAAGAGGACTGACACTCTAACTTTGTAAGGTATGAATTGCTCCTGTGAGTCAAGTTTTAAATTCCGATGCTACACTTCAGGTTTACTGTATCCCTTGGACCTTCTTATTGACGATGAAACACAGAAATTGCATCCGAATTTAATACAAAAGGCACAATGCCGACTTAAGTACAAGATAACTGACACTTTAACTTTCTATGATTTGAACCTCTCCTGTGAGTCCAGTTATAGCTTCCGATGCTTCACTTCAGGTTTACTGTATCCCTTTGATCTTCTTACTGACGATGAAGCACAGAAATTGCATCCGAATTTAATACAAAAGTAACAATGTCGACTTAAGTACAAGAGGACTGACACACTAACTTTCTATGATATGAAACTCTCCTGTGTGTCAGTTTTAGATTCCGATGCTTCACTTCAGGTTTAATGTATCCCTTGGACCCTCTTATTGCCGATGAAACACAGAAATTCCATCCGAATTTAATACAAAGGGCATAATGCGACTTAAGTACAAGATGACTGACACTCTAACTTTCTATGATTTGAAACACTCCTGCGAGTACAGTTTTAGATTCCGATGCCTCGCTTCAGGTTTACTGTATCCCTTGGACTTTCTTATTGACGATGAATCACAAAAATTGCATCCGAATTTAATACAAAAGGAACAATGCAGACTTAAGTAAAAGAGGACTGACACTCTAACTTTCTATGATATGAACCTCTCCTGTGAGTCCAGTTTTAGATTCTGATGCTTCACTTCAGGTTTACAGTATCCCTTGGACCTTCTTATTGACGATGAAACACAGAAATTGCATCCGAATTTAATACAAAAGGCACAATGCCGACTTAAGTACAAGATGACTGACACTTTAAATTTCTATGATTTGAAACTCTCCTGCGAGTCCAGTTTTAGATTCCGATACCTCGCTTCAGGTTTACCGTATCCCTTGGACCTTCTTATTGCCGATGAAACACAAAAATTGCATCCAAATTTAATACAAAAGGAACAATGCCGACTTAAGTAAAAGAGGACTGACACTCTAACTTTCTATGATATGAACCTCCCCTGTGAGTCCAGTTTTAAATTCCGATGCTTCACTTCAGGTTTACAGTATCCCTTGGACTTTATTATTGACAATGAAGCACAGAAATTGCATCCGAATTTAATACAAACGGCACAGTGCAGTTTTAAGTACAACAGGACTGACACTAACTTTCTATGATATGAACCTCTCCTGTGAGACCAGTTTTAGATTCCGATGCCTCACTTCAGGTTTACTGTTTACCTTGGACCTTCTTATTGACGATGAAACACAGAAATTGCGTCCGAATTTTATACAAAAGGCACAATGGCGACTTAAGTACAAGAGGACTGACACTCTAACTTTCTATCATTTGAACCTCTCGTGTGAGTCAAGTTTTAGATTCCTATGCTTCACTTCAGGTTTACTGTATCCCTTGGACCTTCTTATTCACGATGAAACACAGAAATTGCATCCGAATTTAATACAAAAGGCACGATGCCGACTTAAGTACAAGAGGACTGACACTCTAACCCTCTATGATTTGAACCTCTCCTGTGAGTCCAATTTTAGCTTCCGATGCTTCACTTCAGGTATACTGTATCCCTTGGACCTTCTTATTGACGATGAAACACAGAAATTGCATTCGAATTTAATAAAAAAGGCACAATGCCGACTTAAGTACAAGAGGACTGACACTCCAATTTCCTATGATTTGAACCTCTCCTGTGAGTCCAGTTTTAGAATCCGATGCTTCACTTCAGGTTTGCTGTATCCGTTGGACCTTCTTATAGACGATGAAACACAGAAATTGCATCCGAATTTAATACAAAAGGCACAATGCCGACTTAAGTACAAGAGAACAGACACTCTAAATTTCAATGATTTGAACCTCTCCTGCGAGTCCAGTTTTAGATTCCGATGCTTCACTTCAGGTTTACTGTATCCCTTGGACCCTCTTATTGCCGATGAAACACAGAAATTCCATCCGAATTTAATACAAAGGGCATAATGCGACTTAAGTACAAGATGACTGACACTCTAACTTTCTATGATTTGAAACACTCCTGCGAGTACAGTTTTAGATTCCGATGCCTCGCTTCAGGTTTACTGTATCCCTTGGACTTTCTTATTGACGATGAATCACAAAAATTGCATCCGAATTTAATACTAAAGGAACAATGCCGACTTAAGTAAAAGAGGACTGACACTCTAACTTTCTATGATATGAACCTCTCCTGTGAGTCCAGTTTTAGATTCTGATGCTTCACTTCAGGTTTACAGTATCCCTTGGACCTTCTTATTGACGATGAAACACAGAAATTGCATCCGAATTTAATACAATAGGCACAATGCCGACTTAAGTACAAGATGACTGACACTTTAAATTTCTATGATTTGAAACTCTCCTGCGAGTCCAGTTTTAGATTCCGATACCTCGCTTCAGGTTTACCGTATCCCTTGGACCTTCTTATTGACGATGAAACACAAAAATTGCATCCGAATTTAATACAAAAGGAACAATGCCGACTTAAGTAAAAGAGGACTGACACACTAACTTTCTATGATATGAACCTCCCCTGTGAGTCCAGTTTTAGATTCCGATGCTTCACTTCAGGTTTACAGTATTCCTTGGACTTTATTATTGACAATGAAACACAGAAATTGCATCCGAATTTAATACAAACGGCACAGTGCAGACTTAAGTACAACAGGACTGACACTAACTTTCTATGATATGAACCTCTCCTGTGAGACCAGTTTTAGATTCCGATGCCTCACTTCAGGTTTGCTGTTTACCTTGGACCTTCTTATTGACGATGAAACACAGAAATTGCGTCCGAATTTTATACAAAAGGCACGATGCCGACTTAAGTACAAGAGGACTGACACTCTAACCCACTATGATTTGAACCTCTCCTGTGAGTCCAATTTTAGCTTCCGATGCTTCACTTCAGGTATACTGTATCCCTTGGACCTTCTTATTGACGATGAAACACAGAAATTGCATCCGAATTTAATAAAAAAGGCACAATGACGACTTAAGTACAAGAGGACTGACACCCTAACTTTCGATGATTTGAACCTCTCCTGTGAGTCCAGTTTTAGATTCTGATGTTTCACTTCAGGTTTACAGTATCCCTTCGACCTTCTTACTGACGATGAAACACAGAAATTCCATCCGAACTTAATACAAAAGGCACAATGCCGACTTAAGTACAAGATGACTGACACTCAAATTTCCTATGATTTGAACCTCTCCTGTGAGTCCAGTTTTAGAATCCGATGCTTCACTTCAGGTTTGCTGTATCCGTTGGACCTTCTTATAGACGATGAAACACAGAAATTGCATCCGAATTTAATACAAAAGGCACAATGCCGACTTAAGTATTAGAGGACTGACACTCTAATATTCGATGATTTGAACCTGTCCTGTGAGTCCAGTTTCAGTTTCTGATGCTTCACTTCAGGTTTACTGTATCCCCGGGACCTTTTATTGACGATGAAACACAGAAATTGCATCCAAATTTATTACAGAAGGCACAATACCGACATAAGTACAAGAGGACTGACACTCTAAATCTCTATGATTTGAACTTCTCCTGTGAGTCCAGTATTAGATTCCGATGCTTCACTTCAGGTTTACTGTATCCCTTGGACCTTCTAATTGACGAAGAAACACAGTAATTGCATCCGAATTTAATACAAACGGCACAATGGCGTCTTAAGTACAAGAGGACTGACACACTAACTTTCGATGATTTGAACCTCACCTGTGAGTCCAGTTTTAGACTCCGATGCTTCACTTCAGGTTTACTGCATCCCTTGGACCTTCTTATTGACGATGAAACAGAAATTCCATCCGAATTTAATCCAAAAGGCACAATGACGACTTAAGAACAAGATGACTGACAATCTGACTTTCTATGATTTGAACCTCTCCTGTGAGTCCAGTTTTAGACTCCGATGCTTCACTTCAGGTTTACTGTATCCCTTGGATCTTCTTATTGACGATGAAACACAGATATTGCATCCGAATTTAATACAAAAGGCACAATGCCGACTTAAGTACAAGATGACTGACACTCCAACTTTCTATGATATGAACCTCTCCTGGGAGTCCAGTTTTAGATTCCGATACTTCACTTCAGGTTTACTGAATTCCTTGGACCTTCTTATTGAAGATGAAACACAGAAATTGTATCCGAATTTAATGCAAAAGGAACAGTTCCGACTTAAGTACAAGAGGACTGACACACTAACTTTCTATGGTATGAACCGCTCCTGTGAGTCCAGTTTAAGATTCCGATGCTACACTTCAGGTTTACTGTACCCTTGGACCTTCTTATTGACGATGAAACACAGAAATATCATCCGAATTTCATACAAAAGGCACAATGCCGACTAGTACAAGAGGACTGACACTAACTTTCTATGATATGAACCTCTCCTGTGAGTCCAGTTTTAGATTCCGACGCTTCACTTCAGGTTTACTGTATCTCTTGGACCCACTTATTGACGATGTAACAAAGAAATTGCATCCGAATTTAATACAAAAGGCACAATGCCGATTTAAGTACAAGATGACTGACACTCTAACTTTCTATGATATGAACCTCTCCTGTGAGTCCAGTTTTAGATTCTGATGCTTCACTTCAGGTTTACTGTATCCCTTGGACCTTCTTATTGACGATGAAACACAGAAATTGCACCCGAATTTAATACAAACGGCACAATGCCGACAAGTACAAGAGGACTGACACTAACTTTCTGTGATATGAACCTCTCCTGTGAGTCCAGTTTTAGATTCGGACGCTTCACTTCAGGTTTACTGTATCTCTTGGACCCTCTTATTAACGATGAAGCAAAGAAATTGCATCAGAATTTAATACAAAAGGCACAAAGCCGATATAAGTACAAGATGACTGACACTCTAACTTTCTATGATTTGAAACCCTCCTGTGAGTCCGGTTTTAGATTCCGATGCTTCACTTCAGGTTTTTGTATCCCTTGGACCTTCATATTGACGATGAAACACTGAAATTCCATCCGAAATTAATGCAAAGGGCACAATGCCGACGTAAGTACAAGAGCACTGACACTCTAACTTTCTATGACTTGAACCTATCCTGTGAGTCCAGTTTTAAATTCCGATGCTTCACTTCAGGTTTACTGTATCCCTTGGACCTTCTTATTGACGATGATACACAGAAATTGCATCCGAATATCATACAAAAGGCACAATGCCGACATAAGTACAAGATGACTGACTCTCTAACTTTCTATGATTTGAACAACTCCTGTGAGTCCAGTTTTAGATTCTGATGCACCACTTCAGGTTTACTGTATCCCTTGGACCTTCTTATTGACGATGAAACACAGAAATTTTATCCGAATTTAATACAAAAGGAACAATGCCGACTTAAGTACAAGAGGACTAACACTCTAACTTTCTATGATTTGTACCTCTCCTGTGAGTGAAGTTTTAGATTCCGGTGCTTCAGTTCAGGTTTACTGTATCCCTTGGACCCTCTTATTGACGATGAAACACAGAAATTGCATCCGAATTCAATACAAAAGGCACAATGCCGACTTAAGCACAAGAGGACTGACACTCTAACTTTCTATGACTTGAACCTTTCCTGTGAGTCCAGTTTTAGATTCCGATGCTTCACTTCAGGTTTACTGTATCCCTTTGACCTTCTTATTGACGATGAAACACAGAAATATCATCCGAATTTAATACAAAAGGAACAATGCCGACTTAAGTACAAGAGGACTGACACTCTAACTTTCTATGAAATGAACCTCTCCTGTGAGTCAGTTTTAGATTCCGATGCTTCACTTCAGGTTTACTGTATCCCTTGGACCTTCTTATTGACGATGAAACACAGAAATTGCATCCGAATTCAATACAAAGGGCATAATGCCGACTTAAGTACAAGATGACTGACATTCTAACTTTCTATGATTTGAACCTCTCCTGCGAGTCCAGTTTTTGATTCCGATGCTTCGCATCAGGTTTACTGTATCGCTTGGACCTTCTCATTGACGATAAAACACAAAAATTGAATCCGAATTTAATACAAAAGGCACAATGCCGACTTAAGTACAAGAGGACTGACACTCTAACTTTCTATGATTTGAACGTCTCCTGTGAGTCCAGTTTTAGATTCCGATGCTTCACTTCAGGTTTACTGTATCTCTTATATCCATCTTATTGACGATGAAACACCGAAATTGCATCCGAATTTAATACAAAAGGAACAATGCCGACTTAAGTACAAGATGACTGACACTCCATCTTTCTATGATTTGAACCTCTCCTGTGAGTCCAGTTTTAGATTCCGATGCTTCAATTCAGGTTTACTGTATCCCTTGGACCTTCTTATTGACAATGAAACACAGAAATTGCATCCGAATTTATTACAAACGGCACAATGCCGACTTAAGTACAACAGGACTGACACTAACTTTCTATGGTATGAACCTCTCCTGTGAGACCAGTTTCAGATTCCGATGCTTCACTTCAGGTTTACTGTTTACCTTGGACCTTCTTATTGACGATGAAACACAGAAATTGCATCCGAATTTTATACAATAGGCACAATGGCGACTTAAGTACAAGAGGACTGACACTCTAACTTTCTATGATTTGAAAATCTCCTGTGCGACAAGTTTTAGATTCCGATGCTTCACTTCAGGTTTACTGTATCCCTTGGACCTTCTTATTCACGATGAAACACAGAAATTGCATCCGAATTTAATACAAAAGGCACAATGCCGACTTAAGTGTTAGAGGACTGACACACAAATTTCCTATGATTTGAACCTCTCCTGTGAGTCCAGTTTTAGAATCCGATGCTTCACTTCAGGTTTACTGTATCCCCGGGACCTTCTTATTGACGATGAAACACAGAAATTGCATCCAAATTTATTACAAAAGGCACAATGCCGACATATGTACAAGATGACTGACACTCTAACTCTCTATGATTTGAACCTCTCCTGTGAGTCCAGTTTTAGATTCCGATGCTTCACTTCAGGTTTACTGTATCCCTTGGACCTTCTAATTGACGATGAAACACAGAAATTGCATCCGAATTTAATACAAACGGCACAATGCCGTCTTAAGTACAAGAGTACTGACACACTAACTTTCGATGATTTGAACCTCTCCTGTGAGTCCAGTTTTAGAATCCGATGCTTCACTTCAGGTTTGCTGTATCCGTTGGACCTTCTTATTGACGATGAAACACAGAAATTGCATCCGAATTTAATACAAAAGGCACAATGCCGACTTAAGTACAAGAGAACAGACACTCTAAAATTCGATGATTTGAACCTCTCCTGCGAGTCCAGTTTTAGATTCCGATACTTCACTTCAGGTTTACTGTATCCCTCGGACCTTCTTATTGACGATGAAACGCAGAAATTGCATCCGAATTTAATACAAAAGGCACAATGATGACTTAAGTATTAGAGGACTGACACTCTAACTTTCGATGATTTGAACCACTCCTGTGAGTCCAGTTTTAGTTTCTGATGCTTCACTTCAGGTTTACTGTATCCCCGGGACTTTCTTATTGACGATGAAACACAGAAATTCCATCCAAATTTAAACAAAAGGCACAATGCCGACATATGTACAAGAGGACTGACACTCTAACTCTCTATGATTTGAACCTCTCCTGTGAGTCCAGTTTTAGATTTCGATGCTTCACTTCAGGTTTACTGTATCCCTTGGACCTTCTAATTGACGATGAAACACAGAAATTGCATCCGAATTTAATACAAACGGCACAATGCCGTCTTAAGTACAAGAGTACTGACACACTGATGATTTGAACCGCTCCTGTGAGTCCAGTTTTAAACTCCGATGCTTCACTTCAGGTTTACTGTATCCCTTGGACCTTCTTATTGACGATGAAACAGAAATTGCATCTGAATATATTCCAAAAGGCACAATGACGACTTAAGTACAAGATGACTGACAATCTGACTTTCTATGATTTGAACCTCTCCTGTGAGTCCAGTTTTAGATTCCGATGCTTCACTTCAGGTTTACTGTATCCCTTGGAACTTCTTACTGACGATGAAACACAGAAATTGCATCCGAATTTATTACAAAAGGCACAATGGCGACATATGTACAAGAGGACTGACACTCTAACTCTCTATGATTTGAACCTCTCCTGTGAGTCCAGTTTTAGATTCCGATGTTTCACTTCAGGTTAACTGTATCCCTTGGACCTTCTTATTGACGATGAAACACAAAAATTGCATCCGAATTTAATACAAAAGGATCTATGCCGACTTAAGTAAAAGAGGACTGACACTCTAACTTTCTATGATATGAACATCTACTGTGAGTCCAGTTTTAGATTCCGATGCTTCACTTCCGGTTTACTGTATCCCTTGGACCTTCTTATTGACGATGAAACACAGATATTTTATCCGAATTTAATACAAAAAGAACAATGCCGACTTAAGTACAAGAGGACTGACACTCTAAATTTCTATGATATGTACCTCTCCTGTGAGTGAAGTTTTAGTTTCAGATGCTTCACTTCAGGTTTACTGTATCCCTTGGACCTTCTTATTGACGATGGAACACAGAAATTGCATCCGAATTTAATACAAAAGGCACAATTCCGACTTAAGCACAAGAGGACTGACACTCTTACTTTCTATGACTTGAACCTCTCCTGTGAGTCCAGTTTTAGATTCCGATGCTTCACTTCAGGTTTACTGTATCCTTTGACCTTCTTATTGACGATGAAACACAGAAACATCATCCGAATTTAATACAAAAGGAACAATGCCGACTTAAGTACAAGAGGACTGACACTCTAACTTTCTATGAAATGAATCTCTCCTGTGAGTCAGTTTTAGATTCCGATGCTTCACTTCAGGTTTACTGTATCCCTTGGACCCTCTTATTGACGATGAAACACAGAAATTGCATCCGAATTTAATACAAAGGGCATAATGCCGACTTAAGTACAAGATGACTGACACTCTAACTTTCTATGATTTGAACCTCTCCTGCGAGTCCAGTTTTCGATTCCGATGCTTCGCTTCAGGTTTACTGTATCCCTTGGACCTTCTTATTGACGATGAAACACAAAAATTGCATCCGAATTTAATACAAAAGCACAATGCCGACTTAAGTACAAGAGGAGTGACACTCTAGCTTTCTATGATTTGAACGTCTCCTGTGAGTCCAGTTTTAGACTCCGATGCTCCACTTCAGATTTACTGTATCCTTTGGACCTTCTTATTGACGATGAAACACAGAAATTGCATCTGAATTTAATACAAACGGCACAATGCCGACTTAATTACAACAGGACTGACACTAACTTTCTAGGGTATGAACCTCTCCTGTGAGACCAGTTTCAGATTCCGATGCTTGACTTCAGGTTTACTGTTTACCTTGGACCTTATTATTGACGATGAAACACAGAAATTGCATCCGAATTTTATACAATAGGCACAATGGCGACTTAAGTACCAGAGGACTGACACTCTAACTTTCTATGATTTGAAAATCTCCTGTGCGTCAAGTTTTAGATTCCGATGCTTCACTTCAGGTTTACTGTATCCCTTGGACCTTCTTATTCACGATGAAACACAGAAATTGCATCCGAATTTAATACAAAAGGCACAATGCCGACTTAAGTACAAGAGGACTGACACTCAAATTTTCTATGATTTGAACCTCTCCTGTGAGTCCAGTTTTAGAATCCGATGCTTCACTTCAGGTTTGCTGTATCCGTTGGACCTTCTTATTGACGATGAAACACAGAAATTGCATCCGAATTTCATACAAAAGGCACAATGCCGACTTAAGTACAAGAGAACAGACACTCTAAATTTCGATGATTTGAACCTCTCCTGCGAGTCCAGTTTTAGATTCCGATGCTTCACTTCCGGTTTACTGTATCCCTTGGACCTTCTTATTGACGATGAAGCAAAGAAATTGCATCTGAATTTGATAGAAACGGCACAATGCCGACTTAAGTACAAGAGGACTGACACTAACTTTCTATGATATGAACCTCCCCTGTGAGTCCAGTTTTAGATTCCGATGCTTCACTTCAGGTTTACTGTATCCCTTAGACCTTCTAATTCATGATTAAACACAGAAATTGCATCCGAATTTAATACAAACGGCACAATGCCGACGTAAGAACAAGAGGACTGACACTAACTTTCTATGATATGAACGTCTCCTGTGAGACCAGTTTTAGATTCCGATGCTTCACTTCAGGTTTACTGTTTACCTTGGACCTTCTTATTGACGATGAAACACAGAAATTGCATCCGAATTTTATACAAAAGGCACAATAGCGACTTAAGAACAAGAGGACTGACACTAACTTTCTATGATATGAATCTCTCCTGTGAGACCAGTTTTAGATTCCGATGCTTCACTTCAGGTTTACTGTTTACCTTGGACCTTCTTATTGACGATGAAACACAGAAATTGCATCCGAATTTAATACAAAAGGCACAATGCCGACTTAAGCACAAGATGACTGACACTCTAACTTTCTATGATTTGAATCTCTCCTGCGAGTCCAGTTTTAGATTCCGATGCTTCACTTCAGGTTTACTGTATCCCTTGGACCTTCTTATTGACGATGAAACACAGAAATTGCATCCAAATTTAATACAAAACGCACAATGCCGACTTAAGTACAAGATGACTGACACTATAACTTTCTATGATTTGAACATCTCCTGTGAGTCCAGTTTTAGATTCTGATGCACCACTTCAGGTTTACTGTATCCCTTGGACCTTCTTATTGACGATGAAACACAGAAATTTTATCCGAATTTAATACAAAAGGAACAATGCCGACTTAAGTACAAGAGGACTAACACTCTAACTTTCTATGATTTGTACCTCTCCTGTGAGTGAAGTTTTTGATTGCGGTGCTTAAGTTCAGGTTTACTGTATCCCTTGGACCCTCTTATTGACGATGAAACACAGAAATTGCATCCGAATTCAATACAAAAGGCACAATGCCGACTTAAGCACAGAGGACTGACACTCTAACTTTCTATGACTTGAACCTTTCCTGTGAGTCCAGTTTTAGATTCCGATGCTTCACTTCAGGTTTACTGTATCCCTTTGACCTTCTTATTGACGATGAAACACAGAAATATCATCCGAATTTAATACAAAAGGAACAATGCCGACTTAAGTACAAGAGGACTGACACTCTAACTTTCTATGAAATGAACCTCTCCTGTGAGTCAGTTTTAGATTCCGATGCTTCACTTCAGGTTTACTGTATCCCTTGGACCTTCTTATTGACGATGAAACACAGAAATTGCATCCGAATTTAATACAAAGGGCATAATGCCGACTTAAGTACAAGATGACTGACATTCTAACTTTCTATGATTTGAACCTCTCCTGCGAGTCCAGTTTTAGATTCCGATGCTTCGCATCAGGTTTACTGTATCGCTTGGACATTCTCATTGACGATGAAACACAAAAATTGCATCCGAATTTAATACAAAAGGCACAATGCCGACTTAAGTACAAGAGGACTGACACTCTAACTTTCTATGATTTGAACGTCTCCTGTGAGTCCAGTTTTAGATTCCGATGCTCCACGTCAGATTTACTGTATCCGTTGGACCTTCTTATTGACGATGAAACACAGAAATTGCATCCGAATTTAATACAAAAGGCACAATGCCGACTTAAGTACAAGAGAACAGACACTCTAAATTTCGATGATTTGAACCTCTCCTGCGAGTCCAGTTTTAGATTCCGATGCTTCACTTCAGGTTTACTGTATCCCTCGGACCTTCTTATTGACGATGAAACGCAGAAATTGCATCCGAATTTAATACAAAAGGCACAATGCCGACTTAAGTATTAGAGGACTGACACTCTAACTTTAGATGATTTGAACCACTCCTGTGAGTCCAGTTTTAGTTTCTGATGCTTCACTTCAGGTTTACTGTATCCCCGGGACTTTCTTATTGACGATGAAACACAGAAATTGCATCCAAATTTAAACAAAAGGCACAATGCCGACATATGTACAAGAGGACTGACACTCTAACTCTCTATGATTTGAACCTCTCCTGTGAGTCCAGTTTTAGATTTCGATGCTTCACTTCAGGTTTACTGTATCCCTTGGACCTTCTAATTGACGATGAAACACAGAAATTGCATCCGAATTTAATACAAACGGCACAATGCCGTCTTAAGTACAAGAGTACTGTCACACTGATGATTTGAACCTCTCCTGTGAGTCCAGTTTTAAACTCCGATGCTTCACTTCAGGTTTACTGTATCCCTTGGACCTTCTTATTGACGATGAGACAGAAATTGCATCTGAATTTATTCCAAAAGGCACAAAGACGACTTAAGTACAAGATGACTGACAATCTGACTTTCTATGATTTGAACCTCTCCTGTGAGTCCAGTTTTAGATTCCGATGCTTCACTTCAGGTTTACTGTATCCCTTGGAACTTCTTACTGACGATGAAACACAGAAATTGCATCCGAATTTATTACAAAAGGCACAATGGCGACATATGTACAAGAGGACTGACACTCTAACTCTCTATGATTTGAACCTCTCCTGTGAGTCCAGTTTTAGATTCCGATGTTTCGCTTCAGGTTAACTGTATCCCTTGGACCTTCTTATTGACGATGAAACACAAAAATTGCATCCGAATTTAATACAAAAAGCACAATGCCGACTTAAGTACAAGAGGACTGACACTCTAGCTTTCTATGATTTGAACGTCTCCTGTGAGCCCAGTTTTAGACTCCGATGCTCCACTTCAGATTTACTGTATCCTTTGGACCTTCTTATTGACGATGAAACACAGAAATTGCATCTGAATTTAATACAAACGGCACAATGCCGACTTAATTACAACAGGACTGACACTAACTTTCTAGGGTATGAACCTCTCCTGTGAGACCAGTTTCAGATTCCGATGCTTGACTTCAGGTTTACTGTTTACCTTGGACCTTCTTATTGACGATGAAACACAGAAATTGCATCCGAATTTTATACAATAGGCACAATGGCGACTTAAGTACAAGAGGACTGACACTCTAACTTTCTATGATTTGAAAATCTCCTGTGCGTCAAGTTTTAGATTCCGATGCTTCACTTCAGTTTTACTGTATCCCTTGGACCTTCTTATTCACGATGAAACACAGAAATTGCATACGAATTTAATACAAAAGGCACAATGCCGACTTAAGTACAAGAGGACTGACACTAAAATTTTCTATGATTTGAACCTCTGCTGTGAGTCCAGTTTTAGAATCCGATGCTTCACTTCAGGTTTGCTGTATCCGTTTGACCTTCTTATTGACGATGAAACACAGAAATTGCATCCGAATTTCATACAAAAGGCACAATGCCGACTTAAGTACAAGAGAACAGACACTCTAAATTTCGATGATTTGAACCTCTCCTGCGAGTCCAGTTTTAGATTCCGATGCTTCACTTCCGGTTTACTGTATCCCTTGGACCTTCTTATTGACGATGAAGCAAAGAAATTGCATCCGCATTTAATAGAAACGGCACAATGCCGACTTAAGTACAAGAGGACTGACACTAACTTTCTATGATATGAACCTCCCCTGTGAGTCCAGTTTTAGATTCCGATGCTTCACTTCAGGTTTACTGTATCCCTTGGACCTTCTGATTCATGATTAAACACAGAAATTGCATCCGAATTTAATACAAACGGCACAATGCCGACGTAAGAACAAGAGGACTGACACTAACTTTCTATGATATGAACCTCTCCTGTGAGACCAGTTTTAGATTCCGATGCTTCACTTCAGGTTTACTGTTTACCTTGGACTTTCTTATTGACGATGAAACACAGAGATTGCATCCGAATTTTATACAAAAGGCACAATAGCGACTTAAGAACAAGAGGATTGACACTAACTTTCTATGATATGAATCTCTCCTGTGAGACCAGTTTTAGATTCCGATGCTTCACTTCAGGTTTACTGTTTACCTTGGACCATCTTATTGACCATGAAACACAGAAATTGCATCCGAATTTAATACAAAAGGCACAATGCCGACTTAAGCACAAGATGACTGACACTCTAACTTTCTATGATTTGAATCTCTCCTGCGAGTCCAGTTTTAGATTCCGATGCTTCACTTCAGGTTTACTGTATCCCTTGGACCTTCTTATTGACGATGAAACACAGAAATTGCATCCAAACTTAATACAAAAGGCACAATGCCGACTTAAGTACAAGATGACTGACACTATAAATTTCTATGATTTGAACATCTCCTGTGAGTCCAGTTTTAGATTCTGATGCACCACTTCAGGTTTACTGTATCCCTTGGACCTTCTTATTGACGATGAAACACAGAAATTTTATCCGAATTTAATACAAAAGGAACAATGCCGACTTAAGTACCAAAGCACTGACACTATAACTTTCTATGATATGAACCTTTCCTGTGAGTCAAGTTTTAGATTCCGATGCTTCACTACAGGTTTACAGTATCCCTTGGACCTTCTTATTGACGATGAAGCACAGAAATTGCATCCGAATTGAATACAAAAGGAACAATGCCCACTTAAGTAAAAGAGGACTGACACTCTAACTTTCTATGATATGAACCTCTGCTGTGAGTCCAGTTTTAGATTCCGATGCTTCACTTCAGGTTTACTGTACCCCTTGAACCTTCTTATTGGCGATGAAACACAGAAATTACATCCGAATTTAATACAAAGTTCATAATGCCGACTTAAGTACAAGATGACTGACACTCTAAATTTCTATAATTTGAACCTCTCCTGTGATTCCAGTTTTACATTCCGATGCTTCACTTCAGGTTTACTGTATCCCTTGGACCTACTTTTTCACGATGAAACACAGAAATTGCATCCGAATTTAATACAAAAGGAACAATGCCGACTTAAGTAAAAGAGGACTGACACTCAAACTTTCTATGATATGAACCTCTCCTGTGAGTCCAGTTCTAGATTCCGATGCTTCACTTCAGGTTTACTGTATCCCTTGGACCTTCTTATTGACGATGAAACACAGAAATTGCATCCGAATTTAGTACAAAAGGCACAATGCCGACTTAAGTACAAGATGACTGACACTCTAACATTCTATGATTTGAACCTTTCCTGTGAGTCAAGTTTTAGATTCCGATGCTTCACTTCAGGTTTACTGTATCCCTTGGACCTTCTTATTGACGATGAAACACAGAAATTACATCCGAATTTAATACAATAGGAACAATGCCGACTTTGGTACAAGAGGACCGACACTCTAACGTTCTATGAATTCAACCTCTCCTGTGAGTCAAGTTTTAGATTCCCATGCTACACTTCTGGTTTACTGTATTCCTTGGACCTTCTTATTGACGATGAAGCACAGAAATTGCATCCGAATTTAATACAAAAGGAACAATGCCCACTTAAGTAAAAGAGGACTGACACTCTAACTTTCTATGATATGAACCTCTCCTGTGAGTCCAGTTTTAGATTCCGATGCTTCACTTCAGGTTTACTGTATCCCTTGAACCTTCTTATTGACGATGAAACACAGAAATTACATCCGAATTTAATACAAAGGGCATAATGCCGACTTAAGTACCAGATGACTGACACTCTAACTTTCTATGATTTGAACCTCTCCTGTGATTCCAGTTTTACATTCCGATGCTTCACTTCAGGTTTACTGTATCCCTTGGACCTTCTTATTGACGATGAAACACAGAAATTACATCCGAATTTAATACAATTGGAAAAATGCCGACTTAGGTAGAAGAGGACTGACACTATAACTTTCTATGATATGAACCTCTCCTGTGAGTCAGTTTTAGATTCCGATGCTTCACTTCAGGTTTACTGTATCCCTTGGACCTTCTTATTGACGATGAAACACAGAAATTGCATCTGAATTTAATACAAAGTGTATAATGCCGACTTAAGTATAAGATGACTGACACTCTAACTTTCTATGATTTGAACCTCTCCTGTGAGTCCAGTTTTGGATTCCGATGCTTCACTTCAGGTTTACTGTATCCCTTGGACCTTCTTATTGACGATGAGGCACAGAAACTGCATCCGAATTTAATACAAAAGGAACAATGCCGACTTAAGTAAAAGAGGACTGACACTCAAATTTTCTATGATATGAACCTCTCCTGTGAGGCCAGTTCTAGATTCCGATGTTTCACTTCAGGTTTACTGTATCCCTTGGACGTTCTTATTGACGATGAAACACAGAAATTGCATCCGAATTTAATACTAAAGGCACAATGCCGACTTAAGGACAAGAGCACCGACACTATGACTTTCTATGATACGAACCTCTCCTGTGAATCAAGTTTTAGATTCCGATGCTTCACATCAGGTTTACTGTATCCCTTGGACCTTCTTATCGACGATGAAACACAGAAATTGCATCGGAATTTAATACAGAAGGCACAATGCCGACTTAAGTACAAGATGACTGACACTCTAACTTTCTATGATTTGTATCTCTCCTGTGAGTCCAGTTTTGGATTCCGATGCAACCCTTCAGGTTTACTGTATCCCTTGGACCTTCTTATTGACGATGAAACGCAGATATTGCATCCGAATTTAATACAAAAGGCACAATGCCGACTTAAGTACAAGATGACTGACACTCTAACTCTCTATGATATGAACCTCTCCTGTGAGTCCAGTTCTTGATTCCGATGCTTCACTTCAGGTTTACTGTATCCCTTGGACCTTCTTACTGACGATGAAACACAGAAATTGCATCCGAATTTAGTACAAAAGGCACAATGCCGACTTAAGTACAAGATGACTGACACTCTAACTTTCTATGATTTGAACCTTTCCTGTGAGTCAAGTTTTAGATTCCGATGCTTCACTTCAGGTTTACTGTTTACCTTGGACCTTCTTATTGACGATGAAACACAGAAAATACATCCGAATTTAATACAATAGGAACAATGCCGACTTAGGTACAAGAGGACCGAGACTCTATCGTTCTATGAATTCAACCTCTCCTGTGAGTCAAGTTTTACATTCCGGTCTTCACTTCAGGTTTACTGTATTCCTTGGAATTTCTTATTGACGATGAAGCACAGAAATTGCATCCGAATTTAATACAAAAGGAACAATGCCCACTTAAGAAAAAGAGGACTGACACTCTAACTTTCTATGATATGAACCTCTCCTGTGAGTCCAGTTTTAGATTCCGATGCTTCACTTCAGGTTTACTGTATCCCTTGAACCTTCTTATTGACGATGAAACACAGAAATTACATCCGAATTTAATACAAAGGGCATAATGCCGACTTAAGTACAAGATGACTGACACTCTAACTTTCTATGATTTGAACCTCTCCTGTGATTCCAGTTTTACATTCCGATGCTTCACTTCAGGTTTACTGTATCCCTTGGACCTTCTTATTGACGATGAAACACAGAAATTACATCCGAATTTAATACAATAGGAAAAATGCCGACTTAGGTAGAAGAGGACTGACACTATAACTTCCTATGATGTGAACCTCTCCTGTGAGTCAGTTTTTGATTCCGATGCTTCACTTCAGCTTTACTGTATCCCTGGGACCTTCTTATTGACGATGAGACACAGAAATTGCATCTGAATTTAATACAAAGGGTATAATGCCGACTTAAGTATAAGATGACTGACACTCTAACTTTCTATGATTTGAACCTCTCCTGGGAGTCCAGTTTTAGATTCCGATGCTTCACTTCAGGTTTACTGTTTCCCTTGGACCTTCTTATTGACGATGAGGCACAGAAATTGCATCCGAATTTAATACAAAAGGAACAATGCCGACTTAAGTAAAAGAGGACTGACACTCAAACTTTCTATGATATGAACCTCTCCTGTGAGTCCAGTTCTAGATTCCGATGCTTCACTTCAGGTTTACTGTATCCCTTGGACCTTCTTATTGACGATGAAACACAGAAATTGCATCCGAATTTAGTACAAAAGGCACAATGCCGACTTAACTACAAGAGCACTGACACTATAGCTTTCTATGATTTGAACCTCTCCTGTGAGTTCAGTTTTAGCTTCCGATGCTTCACTTCAGGTTTACTGTATCCCTTGGACCTTCTTATTGACGATGAAACACAGAAATTGCATCCGAATTTAATACAAAAGCAACAATGCCGACTTAGGTACAAGAGGACCGACACTCTAACGTTCTATGAATTCAACCTCTCCTGTGATTCAAGTTTTAGATTCCGATGCTTCACTTCAGGTTTACTGTATCCCTTGGACCTTCTTATTGACGATGAAACACAGAAATTACATCCGAATTTAATACAATAGGAAAAATGCCGACTTAGGTAGAAGAGGACTGACACTATAACTTCCTATGATGTGAACCTCTCCTGTGAGTCAGTTTTTGATTCCGATGCTTCACTTCAGGTTTACTGTATCCCTTGGACCTTCTTATTGACGATGAGACACAGAAATTGCATCTGAATTTAATACAAAGGGTATAATGCCGACTTAAGTATAAGATGACTGACACTCTAACTTTCTATGATTTGAACCTCTCCTGGGAGTCCAGTTTTAGATTCCGATGCTTCACTTCAGGTTTACTGTTTCCCTTGGACCTTCTTATTGACGATGAGGCACAGAAATTGCATCCGAATTTAATACAAAAGGAACAATGCCGACTTAAGTAAAAGAGGACTGACACTCAAACTTTCTATGATATGAACCTCTCCTGTGAGTCCAGTTCTAGATTCCGATGCTTCACTTCAGGTTTACTGTATCCCTTGGACCTTCTTATTGACGATGAAACACAGAAATTGCATCCGAATTTAGTACAAAAGGCACAATGCCGACTTAACTACAAGAGCACTGACACTATAGCTTTCTATGATTTGAACCTCTCCTGTGAGTTCAGTTTTAGCTTCCGATGCTTCACGTCAGGTTTACTGTATCCCTTGGACCTTCTTATTGACGATGAAACACAGAAATTGCATCCGAATTTAATACAAAAGCAACAATGCCGACTTAGGTACAAGAGGACCGACACTCTAACGTTCTATGAATTCAACCTCTCCTGTGATTCAAGTTTTAGATTCAGATGCTTCACTTCGGGTTTACTGTATCCCTTGGACCTTCTTATTGACGATGAAACACAGAAATTGCATCCGAATTTAATACAAAAGGCACAATGCCGACTTAAGGACAAGAGCACCGACACTATAACTTTCTATGATACGAACCTCTCCTGTGAATCAAGTTTTAGATTCCGATGCTTCACTTCAGGTTTACTGTATCCCTTGGACCTTCTTATTGACGATGAAACACAGAAATTGCATCGGAATTTAATACAGATGGCACAATGCCGACTTAAGTACAAGATGACTGACACTCTAACTTTCTATGATTTGAATCTCTCCTGTGAGTCCAGTTTTAGATTCCGATGCTACCCTTCAGGTTTACTGTATCCCTTGGACCTTCTTATTGACGATGAAACGCAGATATTGCATCCGAATTTAATACAAAAGGCACAATGCCGACTTAAGTACAAGATGACTGACACTCTAACTTTCTATGATTTGAACCTTTCCTGTGAGTCAAGTTTTAGATTCCGATGCTTCACTTCAGGTTTACTGTATCCCTTGAACCTTCTTATTGACGATGAAACACAGAAATTACATCCGAATTTAATACAAAGTTCATAATGCCGACTTAAGTACAAGATGACTGACACTATAAATTTCTATGATTTGAACCTCTCCTGTGAGTCAACTTTGAGATTCCGATGCTTCACTTCAGGTTTAATGTATCCCTTGGACCTTCTTATTGACGATGAAACACAGAAATTACATCCGAATTTAATACAATAGGAACAATGCCGACTTAGGTACAAGAGGACCGACACTCTAACGTTCTATGAATTCAACCTCTCCTGTGAGTCAAGTTTTAGATTCCGGGCTTCACTTCAGGTTTACTGTATTCCTTGGACCTTCTTATTGACGATGAAGCACAGAAATTGCATCCGAATTTAATACAAAAGGAACAATGCCCACTTAAGTAAAAGAGGACTGACACTCTTACTTTCTATGAAATGAACCTCTCCTGTGAGTCCAGTTTTAGATTCCGATGCTTCACTTCAGGTTTACTGTATCCCTTGAACCTTCTTATTGACGATGAAACACAGAAATTACATCCGAATTCTATACAAAGGGCATAATGCCGACTTAAGTACAAGATGACTGACACACTAACTTTCTATGATTTGAACCTCTCCTGTGATTCCAGTTTTACATTCCGATGCTTCACTTCAGGTTTACTGTATCCCTTGGACCTTCTTATTGACGATGAAACACAGAAATTACATCCGAATTTAATACAATAGGAAAAATGCCGACTTAGGTAGAAGAGGACTGACACTATAACTTTCTATGATATGAACCTCTCCTGTGAGTCAGTTTTAGATTCCGATGCTTCACTTCAGGTTTACTGTATCCCTTGGACCTTCTTATTGACGATGAGACACAGAAATTGCATCTGAATTTAATACAAAGCGTATAATGCCGACTCAAGTATAAGTTGACTGACACTCTAACTTTCTATGATTTGAACCTCTCCTGTGAGTCCAGTTTTAGATTCCGATGCTTCACTTCAGGTTTACTGTTTCCCTTGTACCTTCTTATTGACGATGAGGCACAGAAATTGCATCCGAATTTAATACAAAAGGAACAACGCCGACTTAAGTAAAAGAGGACTGACACTCAAACTTTCTATGATATGAACCTCTCCTGTGAGTCCAGTTCTAGATTCCGATGCTTCACTTCAGGTTTACTGTATCCCTTGGACCTTCTTATTGACGATGAAACACAGAAATTGCATCCGAATTCAGTACAAAAGGCACAATGCCGACTTAAGTACAAGATGACTGGCACTCTAACTTTCTATGATTTGAACCGTTCCTGTGAGTCAAGTTTTAGATTCCGATGCTTCACTTCAGGTTTACTGTATCCCTTGAACCTTCTTATTGACGATGAAACACAGAAATTACATCCGAATTTAATACAAAGGGCATAATACCGACTTAAGTACAAGATGACTGACACTCTAACTTTCTATGATTTGAACCTCTCCTGTGATTCCAGTTTTACATCCCGATGCTTCACTTCAGGTTTACTGTATCCCTTGGACCTTCTTATTGACGATGAAACACAGAAATTACATCCGAATTTAATACTAAAGGCACAATGCCGACTTATGGACAAGAGCACCGACACTATAACTTTCTATGATACGAACCTCTCCTGTGAATCAAGTTTTAGATTCCGATGCTTCACTTCAGGTTTACTGTTACCCTTGGACCTTCTTATTGACGATGAAACACAGAAATTCCATCGGAATTCAATACAGAAGGCACAATGCCGACTTAAGTACAAGATGACTGACACTCTAACTTTCTATGATTTGAATCTCTCCTGTGAGTCCAGTTTTAGATTCCGATGATACCCTTCAGGTTTACTGTATCCCTTGGATATTCTTATTGACGATGAAACGCAGATATTGCATCCGAATTTAATACTAAAGGCACAATGCCGACTTAAGTACAAGATGACTGACACTCTAAATTTCTATGATTTGAACCTCTCCTGTGATTCCAGTTTTACATTCCGATCCATCACTTCAGGTTTACTGTATCCCTTGGACCTACTTTTTCACGATGAAACACAGAAATTGCATCCGAATTTAATACAAAAGGAACAATGCCGACTTAAGTAAAAGAGGACTGACACTCAAACTTTCTATGATATGAACCTCTCCTGTGAGTCCAGTTCTAGATTCCGATGCTTCACTTCAGATTTACTGTTTCCCTTGGACCTTCTTATTGACGATGAAACACAGAAATTGCATCCGAATTTAGTACAAAAGGCACAATGCCGACTTAAGTACAAGATGACTGACACTCTAACTTTCTATGATTTGAACCTTTCCTGTGAGTCAAGTTTTAGATTCCGATGCTTCACTTCAGGTTTACTGTATCCCTTGGACCTTCTTATTGACGATGAAACACAGATATTACATCCGAATTTAATACAATAGGAACAATGCCGACTTAGGTACAAGAGGACCGATACTCTAACGTTCTATGAATTCAACCTCAACTATGATTCAAGTTTTAGATTCCGGGCTTCACTTCAGGTTTACTGTATTCCTTGGACCTTCTTATTGACGATGAAACACAGAAATTGCATCCGAATTTAGTACAAAAGGCACAATGCCGACTTAACTACAAGAGCACTGACACTATAGCTTTCTATGATTTGAACCTCTCCTGTGAGTTCAGTTTTAGATTCCGATGCTTCACTTCAGGTTTACTGTTACCCTTGGACCTTCTTATTGACGATGAAACACAGAAATTGCATCCGAATTTAATACAAAAGGAACAATGCCGACTTAGGTACAAGAAGACCGACACTCTAACGTTCTATGAATTGAACCTCTCCTGTGAGTCAAGTTTTAGATTCCGATGCTTCACTTCAGGTTTACTGTATCCCTTGGACCTTCTTATTGACGATGAAACACAGAAATTGCATCCAAATTCAATATAAAAGGCACAATGCCGACTTAAGTACAAGAGCACTGACACTATAACTTACTATGATATGAACCTCTACTGTGAGTCAAGTTTTAGATTCAGATGCTTCACATCGGGTTTACTGTATCCCTTGGAACTTTTTATTAACGATGAAACACAGAAATTGCATCCGAATTTAATACAAAAGGCACAATGCCGACTTAAGTACAAGATGACTGACACTCTAACTTTCTATGATTTCAACCTCTACTGTGAGTCCAGTTTTAGATTCCGATGCTTCACTTCAGGTTTACTGTTTCCCTTGGACCTTCTTATTGACGATGAGGCACAGAAATTGCATCCGAATTTAATACAAAAGGAACAATGCCGACTTAAGTAATAGAGGACTGACACTCAAACTTTCTATGATATGGACCTCTCCTGTGAGTCCAGTTCTAGATTCCGATGCTTCACTTCAGGTTTACTGTATCCCTTGGACCTTCTTATTGACGATGAAACACAGAAATTGCATCCGAATTTAGTACAAAAGGCACAATGCCGACTTAACTACAAGAGCACTGACACTATAGCTTTCTATGATTTGAACCTCTCCTGTGAGTTCAGTTTTAGCTTCCGATGCTTCACTTCAGGTTTACTGTATCCCTTGGACCTTCTTATTGACGATGAAACACAGAAATTGCATCCGAATTTAATACAAAAGCAACAATGCCGACTTAGGTACAAGAGGACCGACACTCTAACGTTCTATGAATTCAACCTCTCCTGTGATTCAAGTTTTAGATTCCGATGCTTCACTTCAGGTTTACTGTATCCCTTGGACCTTCTTATTGACGATGAAACACAGAAATTACATCCGAATTTAATACAATAGGAAAAATGCCGACTTAGGTAGAAGAGGACTGACACTATAACTTCCTATGATGTGAACCTCTCCTGTGAGTCAGTTTTTGATTCCGATGCTTCACTTCAGGTTTACTGTATCCCTTGGACCTTCTTATTGACGATGAGACACAGAAATTGCATCTGAATTTAATACAAAGGGTATAATACCGACTTAAGTATAAGATGACTGACACTCTAACTTTCTATGATTTGAACCTCTCCTGGGAGTCCAGTTTTAGATTCCGATGCTTCACTTCAGGTTTACTGTTTCCCTTGGACCTTCTTATTGACGATGAGGCACAGAAATTGCATCCGAATTTAATACAAAAGGAACAATGCCGACTTAAGTAAAAGAGGACTGACACTCAAACTTTCTATGATATGAACCTCTCCTGTGAGTCCAGTTCTAGATTCCGATGCTTCACTTCAGGTTTACTGTATCCCTTGGACCTTCTTATTGACGATGAAACACAGAAATTGCATCCGAATTTAGTACAAAAGGCACAATGCCGACTTAACTACAAGA
The DNA here is from genome assembly GCF_021461395.2 of Schistocerca americana. Classification (NCBI taxonomy): domain Eukaryota; kingdom Metazoa; phylum Arthropoda; class Insecta; order Orthoptera; family Acrididae; genus Schistocerca; species Schistocerca americana. The sequence continues at coordinate 36,558,737 of NC_060128.1, forward strand.
GCACTGACACTATAGCTTTCTATGATTTGAACCTCTCCTGTGAGTTCAGTTTTAGCTTCCGATGCTTCACGTCAGGTTTACTGTATCCCTTGGACCTTCTTATTGACGATGAAACACAGAAATTGCATCCGAATTTAATACAAAAGCAACAATGCCGACTTAGGTACAAGAGGACCGACACTCTAACGTTCTATGAATTCAACCTCTCCTGTGATTCAAGTTTTAGATTCAGATGCTTCACTTCGGGTTTACTGTATCCCTTGGACCTTCTTATTGACGATGAAACACAGAAATTGCATCCGAATTTAATACAAAAGGCACAATGCCGACTTAAGGACAAGAGCACCGACACTATAACTTTCTATGATACGAACCTCTCCTGTGAATCAAGTTTTAGATTCCGATGCTTCACTTCAGGTTTACTGTATCCCTTGGACCTTCTTATTGACGATGAAACACAGAAATTGCATCGGAATTTAATACAGAAGGCACAATGCCGACTTAAGTACAAGATGACTGACACTCTAACTTTCTATGATTTAAATCTCTCCTGTGAGTCCAGTTTTAGATTCCGATGCTTCACTTCAGGTTTACTGTATCCCTTGAACCTTCTTATTGACGATGAAACACAGAAATTACATCCGAATTTAATACAAAGTTCATAATGCCGACTTAAGTACAAGATGACTGACACTATAAATTTCTATGATTTGAACCTCTCCTGTGAGTCAACTTTGAGATTCCGATGCTTCACTTCAGGTTTAATGTATCCCTTGGACCTTCTTATTGACGATGAAACACAGAAATTACATCCGAATTTAATACAATAGGAACAATGCCGACTTAGGTACAAGAGGACCGACACTCTAACGTTCTATGTATTCAACCTCTCCTGTGAGTCAAGTTTTAGATTCCGGGCTTCACTTCAGGTTTACTGTATTCCTTGGACCTTCTTATTGACGATGAAGCACAGAAATTGCATCCGAATTTAATACAAAAGGAACAATGCCCACTTAAGTAAAAGAGGACTGACACTCTTACTTTCTATGAAATGAACCTCTCCTGTGAGTCCAGTTTTAGATTCCGATGCTTCACTTCAGGTTTACTGTATCCCTTGAACCTTCTTATTGACGATGAAACACAGAAATTACATCCGAATTCTATACAAAGGGCATAATGCCGACTTAAGTACAAGATGACTGACACACTAACTTTCTATGATTTGAACCTCTCCTGTGATTCCAGTTTTACATTCCGATGCTTCACTTCAGGTTTACTGTATCCCTTGGACCTTCTTATTGACGATGAAACACAGAAATTACATCCGAATTTAATACAATAGGAAAAATGCCGACTTAGGTAGAAGAGGACTGACACTATAACTTTCTATGATATGAACCTCTCCTGTGAGTCAGTTTTAGATTCCGATGCTTCACTTCAGGTTTACTGTATCCCTTGGACCTTCTTATTGACGATGAGACACAGAAATTGCATCTGAATTTAATACAAAGCGTATAATGCCGACTTAAGTATAAGTTGACTGACACTCTAACTTTCTATGATTTGAACCTCTCCTGTGAGTCCAGTTTTAGATTCCGATGCTTCACTTCAGGTTTACTGTTTCCCTTGTACCTTCTTATTGACGATGAGGCACAGAAATTGCATCCGAATTTAATACAAAAGGAACAACGCCGACTTAAGTAAAAGAGGACTGACACTCAAACTTTCTATGATATGAACCTCTCCTGTGAGTCCAGTTCTAGATTCCGATGCTTCACTTCAGGTTTACTGTATCCCTTGGACCTTCTTATTGACGATGAAACACAGAAATTGCATCCGAATTCAGTACAAAAGGCACAATGCCGACTTAAGTACAAGATGACTGGCACTCTAACTTTCTATGATTTGAACCGTTCCTGTGAGTCAAGTTTTAGATTCCGATGCTTCACTTCAGGTTTACTGTATCCCTTGAACCTTCTTATTGACGATGAAACACAGAAATTACATCCGAATTTAATACAAAGGGCATAATACCGACTTAAGTACAAGATGACTGACACTCTAACTTTCTATGATTTGAACTTCTCCTGTGATTCCAGTTTTACATCCCGATGCTTCACTTCAGGTTTACTGTATCCCTTGGACCTTCTTATTGACGATGAAACACAGAAATTACATCCGAATTTAATACTAAAGGCACAATGCCGACTTATGGACAAGAGCACCGACACTATAACTTTCTATGATACGAACCTCTCCTGTGAATCAAGTTTTAGATTCCGATGCTTCACTTCAGGTTTACTGTTACCCTTGGACCTTCTTATTGACGATGAAACACAGAAATTCCATCGGAATTCAATACAGAAGGCACAATGCCGACTTAAGTACAAGATGACTGACACTCTAACTTTCTATGATTTGAATCTCTCCTGTGAGTCCAGTTTTAGATTCCGATGATACCCTTCAGGTTTACTGTATCCCTTGGATATTCTTATTGACGATGAAACGCAGATATTGCATCCGAATTTAATACTAAAGGCACAATGCCGACTTAAGTACAAGATGACTGACACTCTAACTTTCTATGATTTGAATCTCTCCTGTGAGTCAAGTTTTAGATTCCGATGCTTCACTTCAGGTTTACTGTTTCCCTTGTACCTTCTTATTGACGATGAGGCACAGAAATTGCATCCGAATTTAATACAAAAGGAACAATGCCGACTTAGGTACAAGAAGACCGACACTCTAACGTTCTATGAATTGAACCTCTCCTGTGAGTCAAGTTTTAGATTACGATGCTTCACTTCAGGTTTACTGTATCCCTTGGACCTTCTTATTGACGATGAAACACAGAAATTGCATCCAAATTCAATATAAAAGGCACAATGCCGACTTAAGTACAAGAGCACTGACACTATAACTTACTATGATATGAACCTCTACTGTGAGTCAAGTTTTAGATTCAGATGCTTCACATCGGGTTTACTGTATCCCTTGGAACTTTTTATTAACGATGAAACACAGAAATTGCATCCGAATTTAATACAAAAGGCACAATGCCGACTTAAGTACAAGATGACTGACACTCTAACTTTCTATGATTTCAACCTCTACTGTGAGTCCAGTTTTAGATTCCGATGCTTCACTTCAGGTTTACTGTTTCCCTTGGACCTTCTTATTGACGATGAGGCACAGAAATTGCATCCGAATTTAATACAAAAGGAACAATGCCGACTTAAGTAATAGAGGACTGACACTCAAACTTTCTATGATATGGACCTCTCCTGTGAGTCCAGTTCTAGATTCCGATGCTTCACTTCAGGTTTACTGTATCCCTTGGACCTTCTTATTGACGATGAAACACAGAAATTGCATCCTAATTTAGTACAAAAGGCACAATGCCGACTTAAGTACAAGATGACTGACACTCTAACTTTCTATGATTTGAACCTTTCCTGTGAGTCAAGTTTTAGATTCCGATGCTTCACTTCAGGTTTACTGTATCCCTTGGACCTTCTTATTGTCGATGAAACACCGAAATTACATCCGAATTTAATACAATAGGAACAATGCCGACTTAGGTACAAGAGGACCGACACTCTAACGTTCTATGAATTCAACCTCTCCTGTGAGTCAAGTTTTAGATTCCGGGCTTCACTTCAGGTTTACTGTATTCCTTGGACCTTCTTATTGACGATGAAGCACAGAATTTGCATCCGAATTTAGTACAATAGGAAAAATGCCGACTTAGGTAGAAGAGGACTGACACTACAACTTTCTATGATATGAACCTCTCCTGTGAGTCAGTTTTAGATTCCGATGCTTCACTTCAGGTTTATTGTATTCCTTGGACCTTCTTATTGACGATGAGACACAGAAATTGCATCTGAATTTAATACAAAGGGTATAATGCCGACTTAAGTATAAGATGACTGACACTCTAACTTTCTATGATTTGAACCTCTCCTGTGAGTCCAGTTTTAGATTCCGATGCTTCACTTCAGGTTTACTGTCTCCCTTGGACCTTCTTATTGACGATGAGGCACAGAAATTGCATCCGAATTTAATACAAAAGGAACAATGCCGACTTAAGTAAAAGAGGACTGACACTCAAATTTTCTATGATATGAACCTCTCCTGTGAGTCCAGTTCTAGATTCCGATGCTTCACTTCAGGTTTACTGTATCCCTTGGACCTTCGTATTGACGATGAAACACAGAAATTGCATCCGAATTTAGTACAAAAGGCGCAAGGCCGACTTAACTACAAGAGCACTGACACTATAGCTTTCTATGATTTGAACCTCTCCTGTGAGTTCAGTTTTAGATTCCGATGCTTCACTTCAGGTTTACTGTTACTCTTGGACCTTCTTATTGACGATGAAACACAGAAATTGCATCCGAATTTAATACAAAAGGAACAATGCCGACTTAGGTACAAGAGGACCGACACACTAACGTTCTATGAATTGAACCTCTCCTGTGAGTCAAGTTTTAGATTCCGATGCTTCACTTCAGGTTTACTGTATCCCTTGGACCTTCTTATTGACGATGAAACACAGAAATTGCATCCCAATTCAATATAAAAGGCACGATGCCGACTTAAGTACAAGAGCACTGACACTATAACATTCTATGATATGAACCTCTACTGTGAGTCAAGTTTTAGATTCAGATGCATCACTTCGGGTTTACTGTATACCTTGGACCTTCTTATTGACGATGAAACACAGAAATTGCATCCGAATTTAATACTAAAGGCACAATGCCAACTTAAGGACAAGAGCACCGACACTATAACTTTCTATGATACGAACCTCTCCTGTGAATCAAGTTTTAGATTCCGATGCTTCACTTCAGGTTTACTGTATCCCTTGGACCTTCTTATTGACGATGAAACACAGAAATTGCATCGGAATTTAATACAGAAGGCACAATGCCGACTTAAGTACAAGATGACTGACACTCTAACTTTCTATGATTTGAATCTCTCCTGTGAGTCCAGTTTTAGATTCCGATGCTACCCTGCAGGTTTACTGTATCCCTTGGACCTTCTTATTGACGATGAAACGCAGATATTGCATCCGAATTTAATACAAAAGGCACAATGCCGACTTAAGTACAAGATGACTGACACTCTAACTTTCTATGATTTGAACCTTTCCTGTGAGTCAAGTCTTAGATTCCGATGCTTCACTTCAGGTTTACTGTATCCCTTGAACCTTCTTATTGACGGTGAAACACAGAAATTACATCCGAATTTAATACAAAGTTCATAATGCCGACTTAAGTACAAGATGACTGACACTCTAAATTTCTATGATTTGAACCTCTCCTGTGATTCCAGTTTTACATTCCGATGCATCACTTCAGGTTTACTGTATCCCTTGGACCTACTTTATCACGATGAAACACAGAAATTGCATCCGAATTTAATACAAAAGGAACAATGCCGACTTAAGTAAAAGAGGACTGACACTCAAACTTTCTATGATATGAACCTCTCCTGTGAGTCCAGTTCTAGATTCCGATGCTTCACTTCAGGTTTACTGCATCCCTTGGACCTTGTTATGGACGATGAAACACAGAAATTACATCCGAATTTAGTACAAAAGGCACAATGCCGACTTAAGTACAAGATGACTGACACTCTAACTTTCTATGATTTGAACCTTTCCTATGAGTCAAGTTTTAGATTCCGATGCTTCACTTCAGGTTTACTGTATCCCTTGGACCTTCTTATTGACGATGAAACTCAGAAATTACATCCGAATTTAACACAATAGAAACAATGCCGACTTAGGTACAAGAGGACCGACACTCTAACGTTCTATGAATTCAACCTCTCCTGTGAGTCAAGTTTTAGATTCCGGGCTTCACTTCAGGTTTACTGTATTCCTTGGACCTTCTTATTGACGATGAAGCACAGAAATTGCATCCGAATTTAATACAAAAGGAACAATGCCCACTTAAGTAAAAGAGGACTGACACTCTAACTTTCTATGATATGAACCTCTCCTGTGAGTCAAGTTTTAGATTCCGATGCTTCACTTCAGGTTTACTGTATCGCTTGGACGTTCTTATTGTCGATGAAACACAGAAATTACATCCGAATTTAATACAATAGGAACAATGCCGACTTAGGTACAAGAGGACCGACACTCTAACGTTCTATGAATTCCACCTCTCCTGTGAGTCAAGTTTTAGATTCCGGGCTTCACTTCAGGTTTACTGTATTCCTTGGACCTTCTTATTGACAATGAAGCACAGAATTTGCATCCGAATTTAATACAAAAGGAACAATGCCCACTTAAGTAAAAGAGGACTGACACTCTAATTTTCTATGATATGAACCTCTCCTGTGAGTCCAGTTTTAGATTCCAATGCTTCACTTCAGGTTTACTGTGTCCCTTGAACCTTCTTATTGACGATGAAACACAGAAATTACATCCGAATTTAATACAAAGGGCATAATGCCGAGTTAAGTACAAGATGACTGACACTCTACGTTTCTATGATTTGAACCTCTCCTGTGATTCCAGTTTTACATTCCGATGCTTCACTTCAGGTTTACTGTATCCCTTGGACCTTCTTATTGACGATGAAACACAGAAATTACATCCGAATTTAATACAATAGGAAAAATGCCGACTTAGGTAGAAGAGGACTGACACTATAACTTTCTATGATATGAACCTCTCCTGTGAGTCAGTTTTAGATTCCGATGCTTCACTTCAGGTTTACTGTATCCCTTGGACCTTCTTATTGACGATGAAACACAGAAATTGCATCCGAATTTAGTACAAAAGGCACAATGCCGACTTAAGTACAAGATGACTGACACTCTAACTTTCTATGATTTGAACCTTTCCTGTGAGTCAAGTTTTAGATTCCGATGCTTCACTTCAGGTTTACTGTCTCCCTTGGACCTTCTTATTGACGATGAGGCACAGAAATTGCATCCGAATTTAATACAAAAGGAACAATGCCGACTTAAGTAAAAGAGGACTGTCACTCAAACTTTATATGATATGAACCTCTCCTGTGAGTCCAGTTGTAGATTCCGATGCTTCACTTCAGGTTTACTGTATCCCTTGGACCTTCTTATTGACGATGAAACACAGAAATTGCATCCGAATTTAGTACAAAAGGCACAATGCCGACTTAACTAGAAGAGCACTGACACTATAGCTTTCTATGATTTGAACCTCTCCTGTGAGTTCAGTTTTAGATTCCGATGCTTCACTTCAGGTTTACTGTTACTCTTGGACCTTCTTATTGACGACGAAACACAGAAATTGCATCCGAATTTAATAGAAAAGGAACAATGCCGACTTAGGTACAAGAGGACCGGCACTCTAACGTTCTATGAATTGAACCTCTCCTGTGAGTCAAGTTTTAGATTCCGATGCTTCACTTCTGGTTTACTGTATCCCTTGGACCTTCTTATTGACGATGAAACACAGAAATTGCATCCCAATTCAATATAAAAGGCACAATGCCGACTTAAGTACAAGAGCACTGACACTATAACATTCTATGATATGAACCTCTACTGTGAGTCAAGTTTTACATTCAGATGCTTCACTTCGGGTTTACTGTATACCTTGGACCTTCTTAATGACGATGAAACACAGAAATTGCATCCGAATTTAATACTAAAGGCACAATGCCGACTTAAGGACAAGAGCACCGACACTATAACTTTCTATGATACGAACCTCTCCTGTGAATCAAGTTTTAGATTCCGATGCTTCACTTCAGGTTTACTGTATCCCTTGGACCTTCTTATTGACGATGAAACACAGAAATTGCATCGGAATTTAATACAGAAGGCACAATGCCGACTTAAGTACAAGATGACTGACACTCTAACTTTCTATGATTTGAATCTCTCCTGTGAGTCCAGTTTTAGATTCCGATGCTACCCTGCAGGTTTACTGTATCCCTTGGACCTTCTTATTGACGATGAAACGCAGATATTGCATCCGAATTTAATACAAAAGGCACAATGCCGACTTAAGTACAAGATGACTGACACTCTAACTTTCTATGATTTGAACCTTTCCTGTGAGTCAAGTCTTAGATTCCGATGCTTCACTTCAGGTTTACTGTATCCCTTGAACCTTCTTATTGACGGTGAAACACAGAAATTACATCCGAATTTAATACAAAGTTCATAATGCCGACTTAAGTACAAGATGACTGACACTCTAAATTTCTATGATTTGAACCTCTCCTGTGATTCCAGTTTTACATTCCGATGCATCACTTCAGGTTTACTGTATCCCTTGGACCTACTTTATCACGATGAAACACAGAAATTGCATCCGAATTTAATACAAAAGGAACAATGCCGACTTAAGTAAAAGAGGACTGACACTCAAACTTTCTATGATATGAACCTCTCCTGTGAGTCCAGTTCTAGATTCCGATGCTTCACTTTAGGTTTACTGCATCCCTTGGACCTTGTTATGGACGATGAAACACAGAAATTACATCCGAATTTAGTACAAGAGGCACAATGCCGACTTAAGTACAAGATGACTGACACTCTAACTTTCTATGATTTGAACCTTTCCTGTGAGTCAAGTTTTAGATTCCGATGCTTCACTTCAGGTTTACTGTATCCCTTGGACCTTCTTATTGACGATGAAACTCAGAAATTACATCCGAATTTAATACAATAGAAACAATGCCGACTTAGGTACAAGAGGACCGACACTCTAACGTTCTATGAATTCAACCTCTCCTGTGAGTCAAGTTTTAGATTCCGGGCTTCACTTCAGGTTTACTGTATTCCTTGGACCTTCATATTGACGATGAAGCACAGAAATTGCATCCGAATTTAATACAAAAGGAACAATGCCCACTTAAGTAAAAGAGGACTGACACTCTAACTTTCTATGATATGAACCTCTCCTGTGAGTCAAGTTTTAGATTCCGATGCTTCACTTCAGGTTTACTGTATCCCTTGGACCTTCCTATTGTCGATGAAACACAGAAATTACATCCGAATTTAATACAATAGGAACAATGCCGACTTAGGTACAAGAGGACCGACACTCTAACGTTCTATGAATTCCACCTCTCCTGTGAGTCAAGTTTTAGATTCCGGGCTTCACTTCAGGTTTACTGTATTCCTTGGACCTTCTTATTGACAATGAAGCACAGAATTTGCATCCGAATTTAATACAAAAGGAACAATGCCCACTTAAGTAAAAGAGGACTGACACTCTAACTTTCTATGATATGAACCTCTCCTGTGAGTCCAGTTTTAGATTCCAATGCTTCACTTCAGGTTTACTGTGTCCCTTGAATCTTCTTATTGACGATGAAACACAGAAATTACATCCGAATTTAATACAAAGGGCATAATGCCGAGTTAAGTACAAGATGACTGACACTCTAAGTTTCTATGATTTGAACCTCTCCTGTGATTCCAGTTTTACATTCCGATGCTTCACTTCAGGTTTACTGTATCCCTAGGACCTTCTTATTGACGATGAAACACAGAAATTACATCCGAATTTAATACAACAGGAAAAATGCCGACTTAGGTAGAAGAGGACTGACACTATAACTTTCTATGATATGAACCTCTCCTGTGAGTCAGTTTTAGATTCCGATGCTTCACTTTAGGTTTACTGTATCCCTTGGACCTTCTTATTGACGATGAAACACAGAAATTGCATCCGAATTTAGTACAAAAGGCACAATGCCGACTTAAGTACAAGATGACTGACACTCTAACTTTCTATGATTTGAACCTTTCCTGTGAGTCAAGTTTTAGATTCCGATGCTTCACTTCAGGTTTACTGTATCCCTTGGACCTTCTTATTGTCGATGAAACACCGAAATTACATCCGAATTTAATACAATAGGAACAATGCCGACTTAGGTACAAGAGGACCGACACTCTAACGTTCTATGAATTCAACCTCTCCTGTGAGTCAAGTTTTAGATTCCGGGCTTCACTTCAGGTTTACTGTATTCCTTGGACCTTCTTATTGACGATGAAGCACAGAATTTGCATCCGAATTTAATACAAAAGGAACAATGCCCACTTAAGTAAAAGAGGACTGACACTCTAACTTTCTATGATATAAACCTCTCCTGTGAGTCCAGTTTTAGATTCCAATGCTTCACTTCAGGTTTACTGTATCCCTTGAACCTTCTTATTGACGATGAAACACAGAAATTACATCCGAATTTAATACAAAGGGCATAATGCCGAGTTAAGTACAAGATGACTGACACTCTAAGTTTCTATGATTTGAACCTCTCCTGTGACTCCAGTTTTACATTCCGATGCTTCACTTCAGGTTTACTGTATCCCTTGGACCTTCTTATTGACGATGAAACACAGAAATTACATCCGAATTTAATACAATAGGAAAAATGCCGACTAAGGTAGAAGAGGACTGACACTATAACTTTCTATGATTTGAACCTTTCCTGTGAGTCAAGTCTTAGATTCCGATGCTTCACTTCAGGTTTACTGTATCCCTTGAACCTTCTTATTGACGGTGAAACACAGAAATTACATCCGAATTTAATACAAAGTTCATAATGCCGACTTAAGTACAAGATGACTGACACTCTAAATTTCTATGATTTGAACCTCTCCTGTGATTCCAGTTTTACATTCCGATGCATCACTTCAGGTTTACTGTATCCCTTGGACCCTCTTATTGACGATGAAACTCAGAAATTACATCCGAATTTAATACAATAGGAACAATGCCGTCTTAGGTACAAGAGGACCGACACTCTAACGTTATATGAATTCCACCTCTCCTGTGAGTCAAGTTTTAGATTCCGGGCTTCACTTCAGGTTTACTGTATTCCTTGGACCTTCTTATTGACGATGAAGCACAGAAATTGCATCCGAATTTTATACAATAGAAACAATGCCGACTTAGGTACAAGAGGACCGACACTCTAACGTTCTATGAATTCAACCTCTCCTGTGAGTCAAGTTTTAGATTCCAATGCTTCACTTCAGGTTTACTGTGTCCCTTGGACCTTCTTATTGACGATGAAACTCAGAAATTACATCCGAATTTTATACAATAGAAACAATGCCGACTTAGGTACAAGAGGACCGACACTCTAACGTTCTATGAATTCAACCTCTCCTGTGAGTCAAGTTTTAGATTCCGGGCTTCACTTCAGGTTTACTGTATTCCTTGGACCTTCTTATTGACGATGAAGCACAGAAATTGCATCCGAATTTAATACAAAAGGAACAATGCCCACTTAAGTAAAAGAGGACTGACACTCTAACTTTCTATGATATGAACCTCTCCTGTGAGTCAAGTTTTAGATTCCGATGCTTCACTTCAGGTTTACTGTATCCCTTGGACCTTCTTATTGTCGATGAAACACAGAAATTACATCCGAATTTAATACAATAGGAACAATGCCATCTTAGGTACAAGAGGACCGACACTCTATCGTTCTATGAATACCACCTCTCCTGTGAGTCAAGTTCTAGATTCCGGGCTTCACTTCAGGTTTACTGTATTCCTTGGACCTTCTTATTGACAATGAAGCACAGAATTTGCATCCGAATTTAATACAAAAGGAACAATGCCCACTTAAGTAAATGAGGACTGACCCTCTAACTTTCTATGATATGAACCTCTCCTGTGAGTCCAGTTTTAGATTCCAATGCTTCACTTCAGGTTTACTGTGTCCCTTGAACCTTCTTATTGACGATGAAACACAGAAATTACATCCGAATTTAATACAAAGGGCATAATGCCGAGTTAAGTACAAGATGACTGACACTCTAAGTTTCTATGATTTGAACCTCTCCTGTGATTCCAGTTTTACATTCCGATGCTTCACTTCAGGTTTACTGTATCCCTTGGACCTTCTTATTGACGATGAAACACAGAAATTACATCCGAATTTAATACAATAGGAAAAATGCCGACTTAGGTAGAAGAGGACTGACACTATAACTTTCTATGATATGAACCTCTCCTGTGAGTCAGTTTTAGATTCCGATGCTTCACTTCAGGTTTATTGTATTCCTTGGACCTTCGTATTGACGATGAGACACAGAAATTGCATCTGAATTTAATACAAAGGGTATAATGCCGACTTAAGTATAAGATGACTGACATTCTAACTTTCTATGATTTGAACCTCTCCTGTGAGTCCAGTTTTAGATTCCGATGCTTCACTTCAGGTTTACTGTCTCCCTTGGACCTTCTTATTGACGATGAAACACAGAAATTGCATCCGAATTTAGTACAAAAGGCACAATGCCGACTTAACTACAAGAGCACTGACACTATAGCTTTCTATGAGTTGAACCTCTCCTGTGAGTTCAGTTTTAGATTCCGATGCTTCACTTCAGGTTTACTGTTACTCTTGGACCTTCTTATTGACGATGAAACACAGAAATTGCATCCGAATTTAATACTAAAGGCACAATGCCGACTTAAGGACAAGAGCACCGACACTATACTTTTCTATGATACGAACCTCTCCTGTGAATCAAGTTTTAGATTCCGATGGTTCACTTCAGATTTACTGTATCCCTTGGACCTTCTTATTGACGATGAAACACAGAAATTGCATCGGAATTTAATACAGAAGGCACAATGCCGACTTAAGTACAAGATGACTGACACTCTAACTTTCTATGATTTGAATCTCTCCTGTGAGTCCAGTTTTAGATTCCGATGCTACCCTGCAGGTTTACTGTATGCCTTGGACCTTCTTATTGACGATGAAACGCAGATATTGCATCCGAATTTAATACAAAAGGCACAATGCCGACTTAAGTACAAGATGGCTGACACTCTGACTTTCTATGATTTGAACCTTTCCTGTGAGTCAAGTCTTAGATTCCGATGCTTCACTTCAGGTTTACTGTATCCCTTGAACCTTCTTATTGACGATGAAACACAGAAATTACGTCCGAATTTAATACAAAGTTCATAATGCCGACTTAAGTACAAGATGACTGACACTCTAAATTTCTATGATTTGAACCTCTCCTGTGATTCCAGTTTTACATTCCGATGCATCACTTCAGGTTTACTGTATCCCTTGGACCTACTTTATCACGATGAAACACAGAAATTGCATCCGAATTTAATACAAAAGGAACAATGCCGACTTAAGTAAAAGAGGACTGACACTCAAACTTTCTATGATATGAACCTCTCCTGTGAGTCCAGTTCTAGATTCCGATGCTTCACTTCAGGTTTACTGCATCCCTTGGACCTTGTTATGGACGATGAAACACAGAAATTACATCCGAATTTAGTACAAAAGGCACAATGCCGACTTAAGTACAAGATGACTGACATTCTAACTTTCTATGATTTGAACCTTTCCTGTGAGTCAAGTTTTATATTCCGATGCTTCACTTCAGGTTTACTGTATCCCTTGGACCTTCTTATTGACGATGAAACTCAGAAATTACATCCGAATTTAATACAATAGAAACAATGCCGACTTAGGTACAAGAGGACCGACACTCTAACGTTCTATGAATTCAACCTCTCCTGTGAGTCAAGTTTTAGATTCCGGGCCTCACTTCAGGTTTACTGTATTCCTTGGACCTTCTTATTGACGATGAAGCACAGAAATTGCATCCGAATTTAATACAAAAGGAACAATGCCCACTTAAGTAAAAGAGGACTGACACTCTAACTTTCTATGATATGAACCTCTCCTGTGAGTCCAGTTTTAGATTCTGATGCTTCACTTCAGGTTTACTGTATCCCTTGAACCTTCTTATTGACGATGAAACACAGAAATTACATCCGAATTTAATACAAAGGGCATAATGCCGACTTAAGTACAAGATGACTGACACTCTAACTTTCTATGATTTGAACCTCTCCTGTGATTCCAGTTTTACATTCCGATGCTTCACTTCAGGTTTACTGTATCCCTTGGACCTTCTTATTGACGATGAAACACAGAAATTACATCCGAATTTAATACAATAGGAATAATGCCGACTTAGGTAGAAGAGGACTGACACTATAACTTTCTATGATCTGAACCTCTCCTGTGAGTCAGTTTTAGATTCCGATGCTTCACTTCAGGTTTACTGTATCCCTTGGACCTTCTTATTGACAATGAGACACAGAAATTGCATCTGAATTTAATACAAAGGGTATAATGTCGACTTAAGTATAAGATGACTGACACTCTAACTTTCTATGATTTGAACCTCTCCTGTGAGTCCAGTTTTAGATTCCGATGCTTCACTTCAGGTTTACTGTTTCCCTTGGACCTTCTTATTGACGATGAGGCACAGAAATTGCATCCGAATTTAATACAAAAGGAACAATGCCGACTTAAGTGAATGAGGACTGACACTCAAACTTTCTATGATATGAACCTCTCCTGTGAGTCCAGTTCTAGATTCCGATGCTTCACTTCAGGTTTACTGTATCCCTTGGACCTTCTTATTGACGATGAAACACAGATATTGCATCCGAATTTCGTACAAAAGGCACAATGCCGACTTAACTACAAGAGCACTGACACTATAGCTTTCTATGATTTGAACCTCTCCTGTGAGTCCAGTTTTAGATTCCGATGCTTCACTTCAGGTTTACTGTATCCCTTGGACCTTCTTATTGACGATGAAACACAGAAATTGCATCCGAATTTAATACAAAAGGAACAATGGCGACTTAGGTACAAGAGGACCGACACTCTAACGTCCTATGAATTGAACCTCTCCTGTGAGTAAAGTTTTAGATTCCGATGCTTCACTTCAGGTTTACTGTATCCCTTGGACCTTCTTATTGACGATGAAACACAGAAATTGCATCCGAATTCAATATAAAAGGCACAATGCCGACTTAAGTACAAGAGCACTGACACTATAACTTTCTATGATATGAACCTCTACTGTGAGTCAAGTTTTAGATTCAGATGCTTCACTTCGGGTTTACTGTATCCCTTGGACCTTCTTATTGACGATGAAACACAGAAATTGCATCCGAATTTAAAGCAAAAGGCACAATGCCGACTTAAGTACAAGATGACTGACACTCTAACTTTCTATGATTTCAACCTCTACTGTGAGTCCAGTTTTAGATTCCGATGCTTCACTTCAGGTTTACTGTATACCTTGGACCTTCTTATTGACGATGAAAAACAGAAATTGCATCCGAATTTAATACTAAAGGCACAATGTCGACTTAAGGACAAGAGCACCGACACTATAACTTTCTATGGTACGAACCTCTCCTGTGAATCAAGTTTTAGATTCCGATGCTTCACTTCAGGTTTACTGTATCCCTTGGACCTTCTTATTGACGATGAAACACAGAAATTGCATCGGAATTTAATACAGAAGGCACAATGCCGACTTAAGTACAAGATGACTGACACTCTAACTTTCTATGACTAGAACCTTTCCTGTGAGTCAAGTTTTAGATTCCGATGCTTCACTTCAGGTTTACTGTGTCCCTTGCACCTTCTTATTGACGATGAAACACAGAAATTGCATCTGAATTTAATACAAAGGGTATAATCCGACTTAAGTATAAGATGACTGACACTCTAACTTTCTATGATTTGAACCTCTCCTGTGAGACCGGTTTATGATTCCGATGCTTCACTTCAGGTTTACTGTATCCCTTGGACCTTCTTATTGACGATGAAAAACAGTAATTGCATCTGACTTTAATACAAAAGGCACAATGCCGACTTAAGTACAAGAGCACTGACTCTATAACTTTCTATGATATGAACCTCTTCTGTGAGTCAAGTTTTAGATTCCGATGCTTCACTTCCGGTTTACTGTATCCCTTGGACCTTCTTATCGACGACGAAACACAGAAATTGCATCCGAATTTAATACAAAAGGCACAATGCCGACTTAAGTACAAGATGACTGACACTCTAACTTTCTATGATTTGAATCTCTCCTGTGAGTTCAGTTTTAGATTCCGATGCTACCCGTCAGGTTTACTGTATCCCTTGGACCTTCTTATTGACGATGAAACGCAGATATTGCATCCGAATTTAATACAAAAGGCACAATGCCGACTTAAGTACAAGATGACTGACACTCTAACTTTCTATGATTAGAACCTTTCCTGTGAGTCAAGTTTTAGATTCCGATGGTTCACTTCAGGTTTACTGTGTCCCTTGCACCTTCTTATTGACGATGAAACACAGAAATTGCATCTGAATTTAATACAAAAGGCACAATGCCGACTTAAGTACAAGAGCACTGACACTATAACTTTCTATGATATGAACCTCTCCTGTGAGTCAAGTTTTACATTCCGATGCTTCACTTCAGGTTTACTGCATCCCTTGGACCTTCTTATTGACGATGAAACACAGAAATTGCATCTGACTTTAATACAAAAGGCACAATGCCGACTTAAGTACAAGAGCACTGACTCTATAACTTTCTATGATATGAACCTCTTCTGTGAGTCAAGTTTTAGATTCCGATGCTTCACTTCAGGTTTACTGTATCCCTTGGACCTTCTTATCGACGACGAAACACAGAAATTGCATCCGAATTTAATACAAAAGGCACAGTGAAGACTTAAGTACAAGATGACTGACACTCTAACTTTCTACAATTTGAGCCTCTCCTGTGAGACCGGATTTAGATTCCGATGCTTCACTTCAGGTTTACTGTATCCCTTGATCCTTCCTATTGACGATGACACACAGAAATTGCATCCGAATTTAATACAAAAGTCACAATGCCGACATATGTACAAGATGACTGCCACTCAAACTTTCTATGACTTGAGCCTCTCATGAGAGTCCAGTTTTAGATTCCGATGCTTCACTTCAGGTTTACTGTATCCCTTGGACCTTCTTATTGACGATGAAACACAGAAATGGCATCCGAATTTAATACAAAAGGCACAATGCCGACTTATGGAAAAGATGACTGACACTCTAACTTTCTATGATTTAAATCTCTCTTGTGAGTCCAGTTTTAGATTCCGATGCTTCACTTCAGGTTTACTGAATCCCTTGGACCTTCTTATTGACGATGAAACACAGAAATTGCATCCGAATTCAAAACGAAAGGCACAATGCCGACTTAAGTACAAGAGCACTGACACTATAACTTTCTATGATATGAACCTCTCCTGTGAGTCAAGTTTTACATTCCGATGCTTCACTTCAGGTTTACTGCATCCCTTGGACCTTCTTATTGACGATGAAACACAGAAATTGCATCTGACTTTAATACAAAAGGCACAATGCCGACTTAAGTACAAGAGCACTGACTCTATAACTTTCTATGATATGAACCTCTTCTGTGAGTCAAGTTTTAGATTCCGATGCTTCACTTCAGGTTTACTGTATCCCTTGGACCTTCTTATCGACGACGAAACACAGAAATTGCATCCGAATTTAATACAAAAGGCACAGTGAAGACTTAAGTACAAGATGACTGACACTCTAACTTTCTACAATTTGAGCCTCTCCTGTGAGACCGGATTTAGATTCCGATGCTTCACTTCAGGTTTACTGTATACCTTGGACCTTCTTATTGACGATGAAACACTGAAATTGCATCCGACTTTAATACAAAAGTCACATTGCCGACTTAAGTACAATAGCACTGACACTATAACTTTCTATGATATGAACGTCTCCTGTGAGTCAAGTTTTAGATTCCGATGCTTAACTTCAGATTTACTGTATCCCTTGGACCTTCTTATTGACGATGAAACACAGAAATTGCATCCGAATTTATTACAAAAGGAACAATGCCAACTTAAGTACAAGAGGACTGATGTTCTAACTTTCTATGATTTGAACCTCTCCTGTGAGTCCAGTTTTAGATTCCGATGCTTCACTTCAGGTTTACTGTGTACCTTGGACCTTCTTATTGACGATGAATTACAGAAATTGCATCCGAATTTAATACAAAAGGAACAATGCCGACTTAAGTACAAGAGCACTGACACTTTAACTTTCTATGATATGAACCTCTCCTCTGAGTCAAGTTATAGATTCCGATGCTTCACTTCAGGTTTACTGTATCCCTTGGACCTTCTTATTGACAATGAAACACAGATATTGCATCCGAATTTAATACAAAAGGCACAGTGAAGACTTAACTACAAGATGACTGACACTCTAACTTCCTACAATTTGAGCCTCTCCTGTGAGTCCAGTTTTAGATTCCGATGCTTCACTTCATGTTTACTGTATCCCCTGGACCTTCTTATTGACGATGAAACACAGATATTGCATCCGAATTTAATACAAAAGGCTCAAAGCCGACTTAAGTACAAGATGACTGACACTCTAACTTACAATGATTTGAACCTCTCCTGTGAGTCCAGTTTTAGATTCCGATGCTTCACCGCAGGTTTACTGTATAACTTGGACCTTCTTATTGACGATGAAACACAGAAATTGCATCCGAATTTCATACAAAAGGAACAATGCCGACTTACGTACAAGTGGACTGACAATCTAACTTTTTATGACTTTAACCTCTCCTGTGAGTCAAGTTTTGGATTCCAATGCTTCACTTCAGGTTTACTGTATCCCTTGGACCTTCTTATTGACGATGAAACACAGAAATTGCATCCGAATTTAATACAAAAGGCACAATGCCGACTTAAGTACAAGAAGACTGACACTCTAACTTTCTATGATTTGAACCTCTCCTGTGAGACCAGTTTTAGATTCCGATGCTTCACTTCAGGTTTACTGTATCCCTTGGACCTTCTTATTGACGATGAAACACAGAAATTGCATCCGAATTTATTATAAAAGGAACAATGCCGACTGAAGTACAAGAGGACTGACACTATAACTTTCAATGATAAGAACCTCTCCTGTGAGTCAAGTTTTAGTTCCGATGCTACACTTCAGGTTTACTGTATAACTTGGACCTTCTTATTGACGATGAAACACAGAAATTGCATCCGAATTTAATACAAAAGGAACAATGCCGACTTAAGTACAAGAGGACTGACACTCTAACATTCTATGATATGAACCACTACTGTGAGTCTAGTTTTAGATTCCGATGCTTCACTTCAGGTTTACTGTATCCCTTTGACCTTCTTATTGACGACGGAACACAGAAATTGCATCCGAATTTAATACAAAAGGCACAATGCCGACATAAGTACAGGATGTCTGACACTCAAACTTTCTATGATTTAAACATCTCCTGTGAGTCCAGTTTTAGATTCCGATGCTTCACTTCAGGTTTACTGTATTCCTTGGACCTTCTTACTGACGATGAAACACAGAAATTGCATCCGAATTTAATACAAAAGGAACAATGCCGACTTAAGTACAAGAGACTGACACTCTAACATTCTATGATATGAACCTTTAATGTGAGTCCAGTTTTAGATTCCGATGCTTCACTTCAAGTTTACTATAATCCTTGGACCTTCTTATTGACGATGAAACACAGAAATTGCATCCGAATTTAATACAAAAGGCACAATGCCGACTTAAGTACCAGATGACAGACACTCTAACTTTCTATGATTTGAACCTCTCCTGTGAGTCCAGTTTCAGATTCCGATGCTTCACTTAAGGTTTACTGTATCCCTTGGACCTTCTTATTGACGATGAAACACAGAAATTGCGCCCGAATTTAATACAAAACGAAAAATGCCGACTTAAGTACAAGAGGTCTGACACTCTAACTATCTATGTTTTTAACCTCTCCTGTGAGTCAAGTTTTAGATTCCGATGCTTCACTTCAGGTTTACTGTATCTCTTGGACATTCTTATTGACGAAGAAACACAGAAATTGCATCCGAATTTAATACAAAAGGCACAATGCCGACTTAAGTACAAGAGCACTGACACCATAACTTTCTATGATTTGAACCTCTCCTGTGAGTCCTTTTTTAGATTCCGATGCTTCACTTCAGGTTTACTGTATCCCTTGGACCTTCTTATTGACGATGAAACGCAGAAATTGCATTCGAATTTAATACAAAAGTCACAATGCCGACTTAAGCACAAGACCACTGACACTATATCTTTCTATGATATGAACCTGTCCTGAGAGTCAAGTTTTAGATTCTGATGCTTCACTTCAGGTTTACTGTATCCTTGGACCTTCGTATTGACGATGAAACACAGAAATTGCATCCGAATCTAATACAAAAGGCACAATGTTGACTTAAGTACAAGATGACTGACACTATAATTTTCTATGGTATGAACCTCTCCTGTGAGTCAAGTTTTAGATTCCGATGCTCACTTCAGATTTACTGTATCCCTTGGACCTTCTTATTGACGATGAAACACAGAAATTGCATCCGAATGTAATACAAAGGGAACAAAGCCGACTTAAGTACAAGAGGACTGACACTCTAACATTCTATGATATGAACCTCTCCTGTGAGTCCAGTTTTAGATTCCGATGCTTCACTTCAGGTATACTGTATTCCTTGGACCTTCTTGTTGACGATGAAACACAGAAATTGCATCCGAATTTAATACAAAAGGCACAATGCCGACTTAAGTACAAGATGACTGACACTCTAACTGTCTATGATTTGAACCTCTCCTGTGAGTCCAGTTTTAGATTCCGATGCTTCACTTCAGGTTTACTGTATCCCTTGGACACTCTTATTGACGATGAAACACAGAAATTGCATCCGAATTTGATACAAAAGCACAATGCCGACTTAAGTACAAGAGCACTGACACTCTAACTTTCTATGATTTGAACCTCTACTGTGAGTCCAGTGTTAGATTCCGTTGCTTCACTTCTGGTTTACTGTATCCCTTGGACCTTCTTATTGACGATGAAACACAGAAATTGCATCCGAATTTAATACAAAAGGCACAATGCCGACTTAAGTACAAGATGACTGACACTCTAACTGTCTATGATTTGAACCTCTCCTGTGAGTCCAGTTTTAGATTCCGATGCTTCACGTCAGGTTTACTGTATCCCTTGGACCTTCTTATTGACGATGAAACACAGAAATTGCATCTGAATGTAATACAAAAGGAACAAAGCCGACTTAAGTACAAGAGGACAGACACTCTAACATTCTATGATATTAACCTCTCCTGTGAGTCCAGTTTTAGATTCCGATGCTTCACTTCAGGTATACTGTATTCCTTGGACCTTCTTATTGGCGATGAAACACAGAAATTGCATCTGAATTTAATACAAAAGGCACAATGCCGACTTAAGTACAAGATGACTGACACTATTACTTTCTATGATTTGAACATCTCCTGTGAGTCCAGTTTTAGATTCCGATGCTTCACTTAAGGTTTACTGTATCCCTTGGACCTTCTTATTGACGATGAAACACAGAAATTGCGCCCGAATTTAATACAAAAGGAAAAATGCCGACTTAAGTACAAGAGGTCTGACACTCTAACTATCTACGTTTTTAACCTCTCCTGTGAGTCAAGTTTTAGATTCCGATGCTTCACTTCAGGTTTACTGTATCTCTTGGACATTCTTATTGACGAAGAAACACAGAAATTGCATCCGAATTTAATACAAAAGGCACAATGCCGACTTAAGTACAAGAGCACTGACACTCTAACTTTCGATGATTTGAACCTCTCCTGTGAGTATAGTGTTAGATTCCGATGCTTCACTTCTGGTTTACTGTATCCCTTGGACCTTCTTATTGACGATGAAACACAGAAATTGCATCCGTATTTAATACAAAAGGCACAATGCAGACATAAGTACAAGATGACTGACACTCTAACTTTCTATGATTTAAACCTCTCCTATGAGTCTGATTTTAGATTCCGATGCTTCACGTCAGGTTTACTGTATCCCTTGGACCTTCTTATTGACGATGAAACACAGAAATTGCATCCGAATGTAATAGAAACGGAACAAAGTCGACTTAAGTACAAGAGGACAGACACTCTAACATTCTATGATATGTACCTCTCCTGTGAGTCCAGTTTTAGATTCCGATGCTTCACTTTTGGTATACTGTATTCCTTGGACCTTCTTATTGGCGATGAAACACAGAAATTGCATCCGAATTTAATACAAAAGGCACAATGCCGACTTAAGTACAAGAGGACAGACACTCTAACTTTCTATGATATGAACCTCTCCTGTGAGTCAAGTTTTAGACTCCGATGCTTCACTTCAGGTTTACTGTATCTCTTGGACCTTCTTATTGACGAAGAAACACAGAAATTGCATCCGAATTTAATACAAAAGGCACAATGCCTTCTTAAGTACAAGAGCACTGACACTATAACTTTCTATGATATGAACCTCTCCTGTGAGTCAAGTTTTAGATTCCGATGCTTCACTTCACGTTTACTGTAACCTTGGACCTTCTTATTGACGATGAAGCACAGAAATTGCATCCGAATTTAATACAAAGGGACAATGCCGACTTAAGTACAAGATGACTGACACTATATTTTTCTATGATTTGAACCTCTCCTGTGAGACCTGTTTTAGATTCCGATGCTTCACTTCAGGTTTACTGTATCCCTTGGACCTTCTTATTGACGATGAAACACAGAAATTCCATCCGAATTTAATACAAAAGGCACAATGCTGACATATATACAAGATGACTGACACTCTAACTTTCTATGATTTAAACCTCTCCTGTGAGTCCGGTATTAGATTCCGATGCTTCACTTCAGGTTTACTGTATCCCTTTGACCTTCTTATTGACGATGAAGCACAGAAATTGCTTCCGAATTTAATACAAAAGGAACAATGCCGACTTAAGTAAAAGAGGACTGACACTCTAACTTTCTATGATATAAACCTGTCCTGTGAGTCCAGTTTTAGATTCCGATGCTTCACTTCAGGTTTACTGTATCCCTTGGACCTTCTTATTGACGATGAAACACAGAAATGGCATCCGAATTTAATACAAAAGGCACAATGCCGACTTAAGTACAAGATGACTGACACTCTAACTTTCTATGATTTGATCCTCTCCTGTGAGTCCAGTTTTAGATTCCGATACTTCACTTCAGGTTTACTGTATCCCTTGGACCTTCCTATTGACGATGAAACACATAAATTGCATCCGAATTTAATAGAAAAGGAACAATGCCGACTTAAGTACAGTAAGACTGACACTATAACTTCTAATGATATGATCATATCCTGTGTGTCAAGTTTTAGTTCCGATGCTTCACTTCAGGTTTACTGTATCCCTTGGACCTTTTTATTAACGATGAAACACAGAAATTGCATCCGAAATTAATACAAAAGGCACAATGCCGACTTAAGTACACGATGACTGACACTCTAACTTTCTATGATTTGAACCTCTCCCGTGAGTCCAGTTTTAGATTCCGATGCTTCACTTCAGGTATACTGTATTCCTTAAACCTTCTTATTGACGATGAAACACAGAAATTGCATCCGAATTTAATACAAAAGGCACAATGCCGACTTAAGTTCAAGATGACCGACACACTAACTTTCTATGATTGAACCTCTCCTGTGAGTCCAGTTTTAGATTCCGATGCTTCACTTCAGGTTTTCTGTAATCCTTGGACCTTCTTATTGACGATGAAACACAGAAATTGCTTATGAATTTAATACAAAAGGCACAATGCCTTCTTAAGTACAAGAGCACTGACACTATAACTTTCTATGATATGAACCTCTCCTGTGAGTCAAGTTTTAGATTCCGATGCTTCACTTCAGGTTTACTGTATCCTTGGACCTTCTTATAGACGATGAAGCACAGAAATTGCATTCGAATTTAATACAAAAGGAACAATGCCGACTTTAGTACAAGAGACTGACACTCTAACATTCTATGATATGAACCTTTATTGTGAGTCCAGTTTTAGATTCCGATGCTTCACTTCAGGTTTACTATAATCCTTGGACCTTCTTATTGACGATGAAACACAGAAATTGCATCCGAATTTAATACAAAAGGCACAATGCCGACTTAAGTACAAGATGACAGACACTGTAACTTTCTATGATTTGAACCTCTCCTGTGAGTCCAGTTTTAGATTCCGATGCTTCACTTCAGGTTTACTGTATCCCTTGGACCTTCTTATTGACGATGAAACACAGAAATTGCATTCGAATTTAATACAAAAGTCACAATGCCGACTTAAGCACAAGACCACTGACACTATATCTTTCTATGATATGAACCTGTCCTGAGAGTCAAGTTTTAGATTCTGATGCTTCACTTCAGGTTTACAGTATCCTTGGACCTTCGTATTGACGATGAAACACAGACATTGCATCCGAATCTAATACAAAAGGCACAATGCCGACTTAAGTACAAGATAACTGACACTATAATTTTCTATGGTATGAACCTCTCCTGTGAGTCAAGTGTTAGATTCCGATGCTTCACTTCAGGTTTACTGTATACCTTGGACCTTCTTATTGACGATGAATCACAGAAATTGCATCCGAATGTAATACAAAAGGAACAAAGCCGACTTAAGTACAAGAGGACAGACACTCTAACATTCTATGATATGAACCTCTCCTGTGAGTCCAGTTTTAGATTCCGATGCTTCACTTCAGGTATACTGTATTCCTTGGACCTTCTTATTGACGATGAAACACAGAATTTGCATCCAAATTTAATACAAAAGGCACAATGCCGACTTAAGTACAAGATGACTGACACTCTAACTGTCTATGATTTGAACATCTCCTGTGAGTCCAGTTTTAGATTCCAATGCTTCACTTCAGGTTTACTGTATCCCTTGGACCCTCTTATTGACGATGAAACAAAGAAATTGCATCCGAATTTAATACAAAAGGCACAATGCCGACTTAAGTACAAGAGCACTGACACTCTAACTTTCTATGATTTGAACCTCTCCTGTGAGTCCAGTGTTACATTCCGATGCTTCACTTCTGGTTTACTGTATCCCTTGGACCTTCTTATTGACGATGAAACACAGAAATTGCATCCGTATTTAATACAAAAGGCACAATGCAGACATAAGTACAAGACGACTGACACTCCAACTTTCTATGATTTAAACCTCTCCTGTGAGTCCGATTTTAGATTCCGATGCTTCACGTCAGGTTTACTGTATCCCGTGGACCTTCTTATTGACGATGAAACACAGAAATTGCATCCGAATGTAATACAAAAGGAACAAAGCCGACTTATGTACAAGAGGACAGACACTCTAACATTCTATGATATGAACCTCTCCTGTGAGTCCAGTTTTAGATTCCGATGTTTCACTTCAGGTATACTGTATTCCTTGGACCTTCTTATTGGCGATGAAACACAGAAATTGCATCCGAATTTAATACAAAAGGCACAATGCCGACTTAAGTACAAGATGACTGACACTATTACTTTCTATGATTTGAACCTCTCCTGTGAGTCCAGTTTAAGATTCCGATGCTTCACTTCTGGTTTACTGTATCCCTTGGACCTTCTTATTGGCGATGAAACACAGATATTGCATCTGAATTTAATACAAAAGGCACAATGCCGACTTAAGTACAAGAGAACTACACTATAACTTTCTATGATATGAACCTCTCCTGTGAGTCAAGTTTTAGACTCCGATGCTTCACTTCAGGTTTACTCTATATCTTGGACCTTCTTATTGACGAAGAAACACAGAAATTCCATCCGAATTTAATACAAAAGGCACAATGCCGACTTAAGTAAAAGAGCACTGACACTCTAACTTTCTATGATTTGAACCTCTCCTGTGAGTCCAGTTTTAGATTCCGATGCTTCACTTCAGGTTTACTGTAATCCTTGGACCTTCTTATTGACGATGAAACACAGAAATTGCATCCGAATGTAATACAAAAAGAACAAAGCCGACTTAAGCACAAGAGGACTGACACTCTAACATTCTATGATATAAACCTCTCCTGTGAGTCCAGTTTTGAATTCCGATGCTTCACTTCAGGTATACTGTATTCCTTGGACCTTCTTATTGACGATGAAACACAGAAATTGCATCCGAATTTAATACAAAAGGCACAATGCCGACTTAAGTACAAGATGACTGACACTCTAACTGTCTATGATTTGAACCTCTCCTATGAGTCCAGTTTTAGATTCCGATGCTTCACTTCAGGTTTACTGTATCCCTTGGACCCTCTTATTGACGATGAAACACAGAAATTGCATCCGAATTTAATACAAAAGGCACAATGCCGACTTAAGTACAAGAGCACTGACACCATAACATTCTATGATTTGAACCTCTCCTGTGAGTCCAGTTTTAGATTCCGATGCTTCACTTCAGGTTTACTGTATCCCTTGGACCTTCTTATTGACGATGAAACACAGAAATTGCATTCGAATTTACTACAAAACTCACAATGCCGACTTAAGCACAAGACCACTGACACTATATCTTTCTATGATATGAACCTGTCCTGAGAGTCAAGTTTTAGATTCTGATGCTTCACTTCAGGTTTACTGTATCCTTGGACCTTCGTATTGACGATGAAACACAGAAATTGCATCCGAATCTAATACAAAAGGCACAATGCTGACTTAAGTACAAGATGACTGACACTATAATTTTCTATGGTATGAACCTCTCCTGTGAGTCAAGTTTTAGATTCCGATGCTTCACGTCAGGTTTCCTGTATCCCTTGGACCTTCTTATTGACGATGAAACACAGAAATTGCATCCGAATGTAATACAAAAGGAGCAAAGCCGACTTAAGTACAAGAGGACTGACACTCTAACATTCTATGATATGAACCTCTCCTGTGAGTCCAGTTTTAGATTCCGATGCTTCACTTCAGGTATACTGTATTCCTTGGACCTTCTTATTGACGATGAAACACAGAAATTGTATCCGAATTTAATACAAAAGGCACAATGCCGACTTAAGTACAAGATGACTGACACTCTAACTGTCTATGATTTGAACCTCTCCTGTGAGACCAGTTTTAGATTCCGATGCTTCACTTCAGGTTTACTGTATCCCTTGGACCCTCTTATTGACGATGAAACACAGAAATTGCATCCGAATTTAATACAAAAGGCACAATGCCGACTTAAGTACAAGAGCACTGACACTATAACTTTCTATGATATGAACCTCTCCTGTGAGTCAAGTTTTAGATTCCGATGCTTCACTTCAGGTTTACTCTAACCTTGGACCTTCTTATTGACGATGAAGCACAGAAATTGCATCCGAATTTAATACAAAATGCACAATGCCGACATAAGTAGAAGATGACTGACACTATATTTTTCTGTGATTTGAACCTCTCCTGTGAGTCCGGTATTAGATTCCGATGCTTCACTTCAGGTTTACTGTATCCCTTTGACCTTCTTATTGACGATGAAACACAGAAATTGCATCCGAATGTAATACAAAAGGAACAAAGCCGACGTAAGTACAAGAGGACAGACACTCTAACATTCTATGATATGAACCTCTCCTGTGAGTCCAGTTTTAGATTCCGATGCTTCACTTCAGGTATACTGTATTCCTTGGACCTTCTTATGGGCGATGAAACACAGAAATTGCATCCGAATTTAATACAAAAGGCACAATGCCGACTTAAGTACAAGATGACTGACACTATTACTTTCTATGATTTGATAATCTCCTGTGAGTCCAGTTTTAGATTCCGATGCTTCACTTCAGGTTTACTGTATCCCTTGGACCTTCTTATTGACGATGAAACACAGAAATTGCATCCTAATTTAATACAAAAGGCACAATGCCGACTTAAGTACAAGAGAAGTGACACTCTAACTTTCTATGATTTGAACCTCTCCTGTGGGTCCAGTTTAAGATTCCGATGCTTCACTTCTGGTTTACTGTATCCCTTGGACCTTCTTATTGACGATGAAACACAGATATTGCATCCGAATTTAATACAAAAGGCACAATGCCGACTTAAGTACAAGAGAACTACACTATAACTTTCTATGATATGAACCTCTCCTGTGAGTCAAGTTTTAGACTCCGATGCTTCACTTCAGGTTTACTCTATCTCTTGGACCTTCTTATTGACGAAGAAACACAGAAATTGCATCCGAATTTAATACAAAAGGCACAATGCCGACTTAAGTAAAAGAGCACTGACACTCTAACTTTCTATGATTGGAACCTCTCCTGTGAGTCCAGTTTTAGATTCCGACGCTTCACTTCAGGTACTGTAATCCTTGGACCTTCTTATTGACGATGAAACACAGAAATGGCATCCGAATTTAATACAAAAGGCACAATGCCTTCTTAAGTACAAGAGCACTGACACTATAACTTTCTATGATATGAACCTCTCCTGTGAGTCAAGTTTTAGATTCCGATGCTTCACTTCAGGTTTACTCTAACCTTGGACCTTCTTATTGACGATGAAGCACAGAAATTGCATCCGAATTTAATACAAAATGCACAATGCCGACATAAGTAGAAGATGACTGACACTATATTTTTCTGTGATTTGAACCTCTCCTGTGAGTCCGGTATTAGATTCCGATGCTTCACTTCAGGTTTACTGTATCCCTTTGACCTTCTTATTGACGATGAAGCACAGAATTGCATCCGAATTTAATACAAAAGGAACAATGCCGACTTAAGTAAAAGAGGACTGACACTCTAACTTTCTATGATATGAACCTCTCCTGTGAGTCCAGTTTTAGATTCCGATGCTTCACTTCAGGTTTACTGTATCCCTTGGACCTTCATATTGACGATGAAACACAGAAATTGCATCCGAATTTAATACAAAAGGCACAATGCCGACTTAAGTACAAGATGACTGACACTCTAACTTTCTATGATTTGATCCTCTCCTGTGAGTCCAGTTTTAGATTCCGATGCTTCAGGTTTATTGTATCCCTTGGACCTTCCTATTGACGATGAAACACAGAAATTGCATCCGAATTTAATAGAGAAGGAACAATGCCGACTTAAGTACAGTAGGACTGACACTATAACTTTTAATGATATGATCCTCTCCTGTGAGTCAAGTTTTAGTTCCGATGCTTCACTTCAGGTTTATTGTATCCCTTGGACCTTCTTATTAACGATGAAACACAGAAATTGCATCCGAATTAAATACAAAAGGCACAATGCCGACTTAAGTACACGATGACTGACACTCTAACTTTCTATGATTTGAACCTCTCCCGTGAGTCCAGTTTTAGATTCCGATGGTTCACTTCAGGTTTACTGTATCCCTTGGACCTTCTTATTGACGATGAACCATAGAAATTGCATCCGAATTTAATACAAAAGGAACAATGCCGACGTAAGTACAAGAGGACTGACACTCTAACATTCTATGATATGAACCTCTCCTGTGAGTCCAGTTTTAGATTCCGATGCTTCACTTCAGGTATACTGTATTCCTTGGACCTTCTTATTGACGATGAAACACTGAAATTGCATCCGAATTTAATACAAAAGGTACAATGCCGACTTAAGTACAAGATGACCGACACACTAACTTTCTATGATTGAACCTCTCCTGTGAGTCCAGTTTTAGATTCCGATGCTTCACTTCAGGTTTTCTGTAATCCTTGGACCTTCTTATTGACGATGAAACACAGAAATTGCTTCCGAATTTAATACAAAAGGCACAATGCCTTCTTAAGTACAAGAGCACTGACACTATAACTTTCTATGATATGAACCTCTCCTGTGAGTCAAGTTTTAGATTCCGATGCTTCACTTCAGGTTTACTGTATCCTTGGACCTTCTTATAGACGATGAAGCACAGAAATTGCATCCGAATTTAATACAAAAGGCACAATGCCGACTTAAGTACAAGATGACTGACACTATATTTTTCTATGATTTGAACCACTCCTGTGAGACCAGTTTTAGATTCCGATGCTTCATTCACTTCAGGTGTA
The DNA here is from genome assembly GCF_021461395.2 of Schistocerca americana. Classification (NCBI taxonomy): domain Eukaryota; kingdom Metazoa; phylum Arthropoda; class Insecta; order Orthoptera; family Acrididae; genus Schistocerca; species Schistocerca americana. Next base: position 36,588,529 of record NC_060128.1, read on the forward strand.
CTCTATCCCTTAGACCTTCTTATTGACGATCAAACACAGAAATTGCATCCGAATTTAATACAAAAGGCACAATGCCGACTTAAATACAGGAGCGTTGACACTCTATCTTTCTATGGTATGAACCTCTCCTGTGAGTCAAGTTTTAGATTCCGATGCTTCAATTCAGGTTTACTGTATCCCTTGGACCTTCTTATTGACGATGAAACACAAAAATTGCATCCGAATTTAATACAAAATGCACAATGCCGACTTAAGTACAAGAGGATTGACACTAACTTTCAATGATATGAATCTCTGCTGTGAGACCAGTTTTAGATTCCGATGCTTCACTTCAGGTTTTCTGTATCCCTTGGACCTTCTTATTGACGATGAAACACAGAAATTGCATCCGAATTTAATACAAGAGGCACAATGCTGACATAAGTACAAGATGGCTGACACTCTAACTTTCTATGGTTTAAACCTCTCCTGTTAGTCCGGTATTAGATTCCGATGCTTCAGTTCAGGTTTACTGTATCCCTTTGACCTTCTTATTGACGATGAAGCACAGAAATTGCATCCGAATTTAATACAAAAGGAACAATGCCGACTTAAGTAAAAGAGGACTGACACTCTAACTTTCTATGATATGAACCTCTCCTGTGAGTCCAGTTTTAGATCCCGATGCTTCACTTCAAGTTTACTGTATCCCTTGGACCTTCTTATTGACGATAAAACACAGAAATTGCATCCGAATTTAATACAAATGGAACAATGCTGACATAAGTACAAGATGACTGACACTCTAACTTTCTATGATTTAAACCTCTCCTGAGAGTCCGGTATTAAATTCCGATGCTTCACTTCAGGTTTACTGTATCCCTTTGACCTTCTTATTGACGATGAAGCACAGAAATTGCATCCGAATCTAATACAAAAGGAACAATGCCGACTTATGTAAAAGAGGACTGACACTCTAACTTTCAATGATATGAACCCCTCCTGTGAGTCCAGTTTTAGATTCCGATGCTTCACTTCAGGTTTATTGTATCCCTTGGACCTTCTTATTGACGATGAAACACAGAAATTGCATTCGAATTTAATACAAAAAGCACAATGCCGACTTAAGTACAAGATGACTGACACTATAATTTTCTATGGTATGAACCTCTCCTGTTAGTCAAGTTTTAGATTCCGATGCTTCACTTCAGGTTTACTGTATCCCTTGGACCTTCTTATTGACGATGAAACACAGAAATTGCATCCGAATTTAATACAAAAGGCACAATGCCGACTTAAGTACAAGAGGATTGACACTAACTTTCTATGACATGAACCTCTCCTGTGAGACCAGTTTTAGATTCCGATGCTTCACTTCAGGTTTACTGTATCCCTTGGACCTTCTTATTGACGATGCAACACAGAAATTGCATCCGAATTTAATACAAAAGGCACAATGCCGACATAAGTACAAGATGACTGACACTCTAACTTTCTATGATTTAAACCTCTCCTGTGAGTCCGGTATTAGATCCCGATGCTTCACTTCAGGTTTACTGTATCCCTTTGGCCTTCTTATTGACGATGAAGCACAGAAATTGCTTCCGAATTTAATACAAAAGGAACAATGCCGACTTAAGTAAAAGATGACTGACACTCTAACTTTCTATGATATGAACCTCTCCTGTGAGTCCAGTTTTAGATTCGGATGCCTCACTTCAGGTTTACTGTATCCCTTGGACCTTCTTATTGACCATGAAACACAGAAATTGCATCCGAATTTAATACAAAAGGAGCAATGCCGACTTAAGTAGAGGAGGACTGACACTATAACTTTCTATGATTTGAAGCTCTCCTGTGAGTCCAGATTTAGGTTCCGATGCTTCACTTCAGGTTTACTCTATCCCTTGGACCTTCTTATTGACGATCAAACACAGAAATTGCATCCGAATGTAATACAAAAGGCACAATGCCCACTTAAGTACAGGAGCAGTGACACTCTAATTTCTGTGATATGAATCTCTAATGTGAGACAAGATTTAGATTCCGATGCTTCACTTCAGGTTTACTGTATCTCTTGGACCTTCTTATTGACCATGAAACACAGAAATTGCATCCGAATTTAATACAAAAGCACAATGCCGAAATAAGTACAAGATGACTGACACTCTAACTTTCTATGATTTAAACCTCTCCCGTGAGTCCGGTATTAGATTCCGATGCTTCACTTCAGGTTTACTGTATCCCTTTGACCTTCTTATTGACGATGAAGCACAGAAATTGCATCCGAATTTAATACAAAAGGCACAATGCCGACTTAAGTACAAGATGACTGACACTCTAACTTTCTATTATTTGATCTTCTCCAGTGAGGCCAGTTTTAGATTCCGGTGCTTCACTTCAGGTGTACTGTTTCCCTTGGACCTTCTTATTGATGATGAAACACAGAAATTGCATTACAATTTAATACAAAAGGAACAATGCGGCCTTGAGTACAAGAGGACTGACACTATATATTTCAATGATATGAAACTCTCCTGTGAGTCACGTTTAAGTTCCGATGCTTCACTTCAGGTTTACTGTATCCCTTGGACCTTCTTATTAACGATAAACCACAGAAATTGCATCCGAATTTAATACAAAAAGCACAATGCTGACTTAAGTACAAGATGACTGACACTCTAACTTTCTATGATTTGAACCCCTCCTGTGAGTCCAGATTTAGATTCCGATGCTTCACTTCAGGTTTTCTGGATCCCTTGGACCTTCTTATTGACGATGAAACACAGAAATTGCATCCGAATTTAATACAAAAGGAACAATACCAACTTAAGTACAAGAGCACTGACTCTAACTTTCTATGATTTGAACCTCTCCTGTGAGTCCAGTTTTAGATTCCGATGCTTCACTTCAGGTTTACTGTATCCCTTGGACCTTCTTATTGACGATGAAACACAGAAATTGCATTCGAATTTAATACAAAAGGCACAATGCCGACATAAGTACAAGATGACTGACACTCTAACTTTCTATGAAATAAACCTCTCCTGTGAGTCCAGTTTCAGATTCCGATGCTTCACTTCAGGTTTACTATATCCCTTGGACCTTCTGATTGACGATGAAACACAGAAATTACATCCGAATCTAATACAAAGGGCATAATGCCGACTTAATTACAAGATGTCTGGCACTATATTTTTCTATGATTTGAACCTCTCCTGTGAGACCAGTTTTAGATTCCGATGCTTCACTTCAGGTTTACTCTATCCCTTGGACCTTCTTATTGACGATCAAACACAGAAATTGCATCCGAATTTAATACAAAGAGCACAATGCCGACTTAAGTACAAGATGACTGACACTATAATTTTCTATGGTATGAACCTCTCCTGTGAGTCAAGTTTTAGATTCCGATTCTTCACTTCAGGTTTACTGTATCCCTTGGACCTTCTTATTGACGATGAAACACAGAAATTGCATCCGAATTTAATACAAAAGGCACAATGCCGACATAAGTACAAGATGACTGACACTTTAACTTTCTATGATTTAAACCTCTCCTGTGAGTCCGGTATTAGATACTGATGCTTCACTTCAGGTTTACTGTATCCCTTTGGCCATCTTATTGACGATGAAGCACAGAAATTGCTTCCGAATTTAATACAAAAGCAACAATGCCGACTTAAGTAAAAGAGGACTGACACTCTAACTTTCTATGATATGAAACTCTCCTGTGAGTCCAGTTTTAGATTCCGATGCCTCACTTCATGTTTACTGTATCCCTTGGACCTTCTTATTGACGATGAAACACAGAAATTGCATCCGAATTTAATCCAAAAGGCACAATGCCGACTTAAGTACAAAATGACTGACGCACTAACTTTCTGTGATTTGATCCTCTCCTGTGAGTCCAGTTTTAGATTCCAATGCTTCACTTCAGGTTTACTGTATCCCTTGGACCTTCTTATTGACGATGAAACACAGAAATTGCATCCCAATTTAATACAAAAGGAACAATGCCGACTTAAGTAGAAGAGGACTGACACTATAACTTTCAACGATATGAAACTCTCCTGTGAGTCAAGTTTTAGTTGCGATGCTTCACTTCAGGTTTACTGTATCCCTTGGACCTTCTTATTAACGATGAAACACAGAAATTGCATCCGAATTTAATACAAAAGGCACAATGCCGACTTAAAGCACGATGACTGACACTCTAACTTTCTATGTTTTGAAACTCTCCTGTGAGTCCAGTTTTAGATTCCGATGCTTCACTTCAGGTTTACTGTATCCCTTGGACCTTCTTATTGACGATGAAACACAGAAATTGCATACGAATTTAGTACAAAGGGCACAATGCCGACTTAATTACAAGATGACTGACATTATAACTTTCTATGATATGAACCCCTCCTGTGAGACAAGTTTTAGATTCCGAAGCTTCACTTCAGGATTACTGTATCTCTTGGACATTCTTATTGACGATGAAACATAGAAATTGCATCCGAATTTAATACAAAAAGCACAATACGGACTTAAGTACAAGATGACTGACACTATAATTTTCTATGGTATGAACCTCTCCTGTGAGTCAAGTTTTAGATGCCGAAGCTTCACTTCAGGTTTACTGTATCCCATGGACCTTCTTATTGACGATGAGTACACAGAAATTGCAACCGAATATAATACAAAAGCACAATGCCGTTTTAAGTACAAGAGGATTGACAATAACTTTCTATGATATGAACCTCTCCTGTGAGTCCAGTTTTAGATTCCGATGCTTCACTTCAGGTTTACTGTATCCCTTGGACCTTCTTATTGACGATGAAACACAGAAATTGCATCCGAATTTAATACAAAAGGCACAATGCCGACATAAGTAAAAGATGACTGACACTCCAACTTTCTGTGATTTAAACCTCTCCTGTGAGTCCGGTATTAGATTCCGATGCATCACTTCAGGTTTACTGTATCCCTTGGACCTTCTTATTGACGATGAAACACAGAAATTGCAACCGAATGTAATACAAAAGGCACAATGCCGACTTAAGTACAAGATGACAGACACTCTAACTTTCTATGATTTGATCCTCTCCTGTGAGTCCAGTTTTAGATTCCAATGCTTCACTTCAGGTTTACTGTATCCCTTGGACCTTCTTATTGACGATGAAACACAGAAATTGCATCCCAATTTAATACAAAAGGAACAATGCCGACTTAAGTAGAAGAGGACTGACACTATAACTGTCAACGATATGAAACTCTCCTGTGAGTCAAGTTTTAGTTGCGATGCTTCACTTCAGGTTTACTGTATCCCTTGGACCTTCTTATTAACGATGAAACACAGAAATTGCATCCGAATTTAATACAAAAGGCACAATGCCGACTTAAAGCACGATGACTGACACTCTAACTTTCTATGATTTGAACCTCTCCTGTGAGTCCAGTTTTAGATTCCGATGCTTCACTTCAGGTTTACTGTATCCCTTGGACCTTCTTATTAACGATGAAACACAGAAATTGCATCCGAATTTAATACAAAAGGCATAATGCCGACATAAGTACAAAATGGCTGACACTCTACTTTTCAATGACTTGAACCTCTCTAGTGAGTCCAGTTTTAGATTTCGATGCTTCACTTAAGGTTTACTGTATCCCTTGGACAATCATATGACGATGAAACACAGAAATTGCATCTGAATTTAATACAAATGGAACAATGCCGACTTAAGTACAAGATGACTGACTCTCTAATTTTCTATGATTTGAACCTCTCCTGTGAGTCCAGTTTTAGATTCCGATGCTTCACTTCAGGTTTACTGTATCCCTTGGACCATCTTATTGACGATGAAACACCGAAATTACATCCGAATTTAATACAAAAGGAACAATGCCGACTTAAGTACAAGAGGACTGACACTCTAACTTTCTTTGATATGAACCTCTCCTGTGAGTCAGTTTTACATTCCGATGCTTCACTTCAGGTTTACTGTATCCCTTGGAACTTCTTATTGACGATGAAAGACAGAAATTGCATCCAAATTTTATACAAAAGGCACAATGCCGACTTAAGTACAAGAGCACTACACTATAACTTTCTATGATATGAACCTCTCCTGTGAGTCAAGTTTTAGATTCCGATGCGTCACTTCAGGTTTACTGTATTCCTTGGACCTTCTTATTGACGAAGCAACACAGAAATTGCATCCGAATTTAATACAAAAGGCACAATGCCGACTTATGTACACGATGACTGACACTCTAACTTTCTATGATTTGATATTCTCCTGTGAGTCCAGTTTTAGATTCCGATGCTTCACTTCCTGTTTACTGTATCCCTTGGACCTTCTTATTGACGATGAAGCACAGAAATTGCATCCGAATTTAATACAAAAGGAAATATGCCGACTGAAGTACAAGAGGACTGACACTCTAACTTTCTATGATTTGAACCTCTCCTGTGAGTCAAGTTTTGGATTCTGATGCTTCACTTCAGGTTTACTGTATCTCTTGGACCTTCTTATTGACGAAGAAACACAGAAATAGCATCCGAATTTAATACAAAAGGCACAATGCCGACTTAAAGCACGATGACTGACACTCTAACTTTCTATGATTTGAACCTCTCCTGTGAGTCCAGTCTTAGATTCCGATGCTTCACTTCAGGTTTACTGTATCCCTTGGTCCTTCTTATTGACGATGAAACACAGAAATTGCATCAGAATTTAATACAAAAGGCATAATGCCGACATAAGTACAAAATGGCTGACACTCTACTTTTCTATGACTTGAACCTCTCTAGTGAGTCCAGTTTTAGATTCCGATGCTTCACTTAAGGTTTACTGTATCCCTTGGACAATCATATGACGATGAAACACAGAAATTGCATCTGAATTTAATACAAATGGAACAATGCCGACGTAAGAACAAGATGACTGACACTCTAACTTTCTATGATTTGAACCTCTCCTGTGAGTCAAGTTTTGGATTCTGATGCTTCACTTCAGGTTTACTGTATCTCATGGACCTTCTTATTGACGAAGAAACACAGAAATAGCATCCGAATTTAATACAAAAGGCACAATGCCGACTTAAGTACAAGAGCACTGACACTCTAACTTTCTATGATTTGAACCTCTCCTGTGAGTTCAGTTTTAGATTCCGATGCTTCACTTCAGGTTTACTGTATCGGTTGGACCTCCTTATTGACGATGAAACACAGAAATTGCATCCGAATTTAATACAAAAGGCACAATGCCGACTTAAGTACAAGAGCACTACACTCTAACTTTCTTTGATATGAACCTCTCCTGTGAGTCAGTTTTACATTCCGATGGTTCACTTCAGGTTTACTGTATCCCTTGGAACTTCTTATTGACGATGAAAGACAGAAATTGCATCCGAATTTAATACAAAAGGCACAATGCCGACTTAAGTACACGATGACTGACACTCTAACTTTCTATGATTTGAACCTCTCCTGTGAGTCCAGTTTTAGATTCCGATGCTTCACTTCCTGTTTACTGTATCCCTTGGACCTTCTTATTGACGATGAAGCACAGAAATTGCATCCGAATTTAATACAAAAGGAAATATGCCGACTGAAGTACAAGAGGACTGACACTCTAACTTTCTATGATTTGAACCTCTCCTGTGAGTCAAGTTTTGGATTCTGATGCTTCACTTCAGGTTTACTGTATCTCTTGGACCTTCTTATTGACGAAGAAACACTGAAATAGCATCCGAATTTAATACAACAGGCACAATGCCGACTTAAGTACAAGAGCACTGACACTCTAACTTTCTATGATTTGAACCTCTCCTGTGAGTTCAGTTTTAGATTCCGATGCTTCACTTCAGGTTTACTGTATCCCTTGGACCTCCTTATTGACGATGAAACACAGAAATTGTATCCGAATTTAATACAAAAGGCAAAATGCCGACTTAAGTACAAGAGCACTACACTATAACTTTCTATGATATGAACCTCTCCTGTGAGTCAAGTTTTAGATTCCGATGCGTCACTTCAGGTTTACTGTATCTCTTGGACCTTCTTATTGACGAAGCAACACAGAAATTGCATCCGAATTTAATACAAAAGGCACAATGCCGACTTAATTACAAGATGAATGACACTATAACTTTCAATGATTTGAACCTCTCCTGTGAGTCCAGTTTTAGATTTCGATGCTTCACTTCAGGTTTACTGTATCCCTTGGACCTTCTTATTGACGATGAAACACAGAAATTGCATCCCAATTTAATACAAAAGGATCAATGCCGACTTAAGTAGAAGAGGACTGACACTATAACTTTCAACGATATGAAACTCTCCTGTGAGTCAAGTTTTAGTTGCGATGCTTCACTTCAGGTTTACTGTATCCCTTGGACCTTCTTATTAACGATGAAACACAGAAATTGCATCCGAATTTAATACAAAAGGCACAATGCCGACTTAAAGCACGATGACTGACACTCTAACTTTCTATGATTTGAACCTCTCCTGTGAGTCCAGTTTTAGATTCCGATGCTTCACTTCAGGTTTACTGTATCCCTTGGACCTTCTTATTAACGATGAAACACAGAAATTGCATCTGAATTTAATACAAATGGAACAATGCTGACTTAAGTACAAGATGACTGACACTCTAACTTTCAATGATTTGAACCTTTCCTGTGAGTCAAGTTTTGGATTCTGATGCTTCACTTCAGGTTTACTGTATCTCTTGGACCTTCTTATTGACGAAGAAACACAGAAATAGCATCCGAATTTAATACAAAAGGCACAATGCCGACTTAAGTACATAAGCACTGACACTCTAACTTTCTATGATTTGAACCTCTCCTGTGAGTTCAGTTTTAGATTCCGATGCTTCACTTCAGGTTTACTGTATCCCTTGGACCTCCTTATTGACGATGAAACACAGAAATTGCATCCGAAATCAATACAAAAGGCACAATGGCGACTTAAGTACAAGGGCACTACACTCTAACTTTCTTTGATATGAACCTCTCCTGTGAGTCAGTTTTACATTCCGATGCTTCACTTCAGGTTTACTGTATCCCTTGGAACTTCTTATTGACGATGAAAGACAGAAATTGCATCCAAATTTAATACAAAAGGCACAATGCCGACTTAAGTACAAGAGCACTACACTATAACTTTCTATGATATGAACCTCTCCTGTGAGTCAAGTTTTAGATTCCGATGCGTCACTTCAGGTTTACTGTATTCCTTGGACCTTCTTATTGACGAAGCAACACAGAAATTGCATCCGAATTTAATACAAAAGGCACAATGCCGACTAAGTACACGATGACTGACACTTTAACTTTCTATGATTTGAACCTCTCCTGTGAGTCCAGTTTTAGATTCCGATGCTTCACTTCCTGTTTACTGTATCCCTTGGACCTTCTTATTGACGATGAAGCACAGAAATTGCATCCGAATTTAATACAAAAGGAAATATGCCGACTGAAGTACAAGAGGACTGACACTCTAACTTTCTATGATTTGGACCTCTCCTGTGAGTCAAGTTTTGGATTCTGATGCTTCACTTCAGGTTTACTGTATCTCTTGGACCTTCTTATTGACGAAGAAACACAGAAATAGCATCCGAATTTAATACAAAAGGCACAATGCCGACTTAAGTACAAGAGCACTGACACTCTAACTTTCTATGATTTGAACCTCACCTGTGAGTTCAGTTTTAGATTCCGATGCTTCACTTCAGGTTTACTGTATCCCTTGGACCTCCTTATTGACGATGAAACACAGAAATTGCATCCGAATTTAATACAAAAGGCACAATGCCGACTTAAGTACAAGAGCACTACACTATAACTTTCTATGATATGAACCTCTCCTGTGAGTCAAGTTTTAGATTCCGATGCGTCACTTCAGGTTTACTGTATCTCTTGGACCTTCTTATTGACGAAGCAACACAGAAATTGCATCCGAATTTAATACAAAAGGCACAATGCCGACTTAATTACAAGATGACTGACACTATAACTTTCAATGATTTGAACCTCTCCTGTGAGTCAAGTTTTAGATTCCGATGCTTCACTTCAGGTTTACTGTATCCCTTGGACCTTCTTATTGACGATGAAACACAGAAATTGCATCCGAATTTAATACAAAAGGCATAATGCCGACATAAGTACAAAATGGCTGACACTCTACTTTTCTATGACTTGAACCTCTCTAGTGAGTCCAGTTTTAGATTCCGATGCTTCACTTAAGGTTTACTGTATCCCTTGGACAATCACATGACGATGAAACACAGAAATTGCATCTGAATTTAATACAAATGGAACAATGCCGACTTAAGTACAAGATGACTGACACTCTAACTTTCTATGATTTGAACCTCTCCTGTGAGTCCAGTTTTAGATTCCGATGCTTCACTTCAGGTTTACTGTATCCCTTGGACCATCTTATTGACGATGAAACACCGAAATTGCATCCGAATTTAATACATAAGGAACAATGCCGACTTAAGTACAAGAGGACTGACACTCTAACTTTCTTTGATATGAACCTCTCCTTTGAGTCAATTTTACATTCCGTTGCTTCACTTCAGGTTTACTGTATCCCTTGGACCTTCTTGTTGACGATGAAAGACAGAAATTGCATCCAAATTTTATACAAAAGGCACAATGCCGACTTAAGTACAAGATGACTGACACTATAAATTTCGATGATATGAACCTCTCCTGTGAGTCAAGTTTTAGTATCGATACTTCACTTCAGGTTTACTGTATTCCTTGGACCTTCTTATTAACGATGAAAAACAGAAATTGCATCCGAATTTAATACAAAAGGCACAATGCCGACTTAAGTACACGATGACTGACACTCTAACTTTCTATGATTTGAACCTCTCCTGTGAGTCCAGTTTTAGATTCCGATGCTTCACTTCCTGTTTACTGTATCCCTTGGACCTTCTTATTGACGATGAAGCACAGAAATTGCATCCGCATTTAATACAAAAGAAATATGCCGACTGAAGTACAAGAGGACTGACACTCTAACTTTCTATGATTTGAACCTCTCCTGTGAGTCAAGTTTTGGATTCTGATGCTTCACTTCAGGTTTACTGTATCTCTTGGACCTTCTTATTGACGAAGAAACACAGAAATAGCATCCGAATTTAATACAGAAGGCACAATGCCGACTTAAGTACAAGAGCACTGACACTCTAACTTTCTACGATTTGAACCTCTCCTGTGAGTTCAGTTTTAGATTCCGATGCTTCACTTCAGGTTTACTGTATCCCTTGGACCTCCTTATTGACGATGAAACACAGAAATTGCATCCAAATTTAATACAAAAAGCACAATGCTGACTAAAGTACAAGATGACTGACACTATAATTTTCTATGGTATGAACCTCTCCTGTGAGTCAAGTTTTAGATTCCGATGCTTCACTTCGGGTTTACTGTTTCCCTTGGACCTTCTTATTGACGATGAAACACAGAAATTGCATCCGAATTTAATACAAAAGCACAATGCCGACTTAAGTACATGAGGATTGACAATAACTTTCTATGATATGAACCTCTCCTGTGAGTCCAGTTTTAGGTTCCGATGCTTCACTTCAGGTTTACTGTATCCCTTGGACCTTCTTATTGACGATGAAACACAGAAATTGCATCCGAATTTAATACAAAAGGCACAATGCCGACTTAAGTACAAGATGACTGACACTCTAACTTTCTATGATTTGATCCTCTCCTGTGAGGCCAGTTTTAGATTCCGATGCTTCACTTCAGGTTTACTGTATCCCATGAACCTTCTTATTGACGATGAAACACAGAAATTGCATCCCAATTTAATACAAAAGGAACAATGCCGACTTAAGTACAAGAGGACTGACACATTAACTTTCAATGATATGAAACTCTCCTGTGAGTCAAGTTGTAGTTCCGATGCTTCACTTCAGGTTTACTGTATCCCTTGGACCTTCTTATGAACGATGAAACACAGAAATTGCATCCGAATTAAATACAAAAGGCACAATGCTGACTTAAGTACACGATGACTGACACTCTAACTTTCTATGATTTGAACCTCTCCTGTGAGACCAGATTTAGATTCCGATTCTTCACTTCAGGTTTACTGGATCCCTTGGACCTTCTTATTGACGATGAAACACAGAAATTGCACCCGAAATTAATACAAAAGGAACAATGCCGACTTAAGTACAAGAGGACTGACCCTAACTTTCTATGATTTTAACCTCTCCTATGAGTCCAGTTTTAGATTCCAATGCTTCACTTCAGGTTTACTGTATCTCTTGGACCTTCTTATTGACGATGAAACACAGAAATTGCATTCGAATTTAATACAAAAGGCACAATGCCGACATAAGTACAAGATGACTGACACTCTAACTTTCTATGAATTAAACCTCTCCTGTGAGTCCAGTTTCAGATTCCGATGCTTCACTTCAGGTTTACTGTATCCCTTGGACCTTCTTATTGACGATGCAACACAGAAATTACATCCGAATCTAATACAAAGGCCATAATGCCGACTTAATTACAAGATGACTGACACTATATTTTTCTATGATTTGAACCTCTCCTGTGAGACCAGTTTTAGATTCCGATGTTTCACTTCAGGTTTACTCTATCCCTTGGACTTTCTTATTGACGATGCAACACAGAAATTGCATCCGAATTTAATACAAAAGGCACAATGCTGACATAAGTACAAGATGACTGACACTCTAACTTTCTATGATTTAAACCTCTCCTGTGAGTCCTGTATTAGATTCCGATGCTTCACTTCAGGTTTACTGTATCCCTTTGACGTTCTTATTGACTATAAAGCATAGAAATTGCTTCCGAATTTAATACAAAAGGAACAATGCCGACTTAAGTAAAAGAGGACTGACACTATAACTTTCTATGATATG